>NW_016814250.1:258304-276686 GCF_001698545.2 Rhinopithecus bieti
CTATGATGGTGACGTACTGATGGGGTTTTGGTATAGGTGTCCTTCCTGTTTGATAGTTTTCCTTCTGACAGTCAGAAGGACTGTCTGTTGGTCTGTTGGAGATTGCTTGAGGTCCACTCCAGACCCTGTTTGCCTGGGTATCAGCAGCAGAGGTTGCCGAAGATAGAATATTGCTGAACAGCGAGTGTACCTGTCTGATTCTTCCTTTGGAAGTTTCCTCTCAGGGGTGTACTCCACCCTGTGAGGTGTGGGGTGTCAGACTGCCCCTAGTGGGGGATGTCTCCCAGCTAGGCTACTCAGGGGTCAGGGATCCACCTAAGCAGGCAGTCTGTCCGTTCTCAGATCTCAACCTCCCCATTGGGAGATCCACGGCTCTCCCCAAAGCTGTCAGACAGAGTCGTTCGCGTCTGCACCGGCCCCCGCTGCTTCCCCTGTTGGTCTTCAGCTGTGCGCTGTCCCCAGAGGTGGAGTCTACAGAGTAGGTCTGATTTTGATAGCCATCAGAATCACTACTATCTTTTTTTCTATAATTTGTAAATACGATTTGTAAATTTGTAATTTATACATTTATAATTTGTAAATTTTCTCTGATTTATAAATATCTTTAAAATTTTAGAGAATTCCAATTTCTTTTTTAACCTCTTCCTGAATATCATGACTCTAGGAACTTTGCTATAACTTCAGTAAGGTTGTCGTACTTGATTCCTTCCTCCCCACTGCCCCAACCTAACATCTAGTCTTTCCCTCAATTGTCTTGATTCTACCTCCCAAATATCTCTCGAATCCACTAGCACTCACCAGTGTAGACCACCATCACTTCTCAGTGGGATTCCTGCAATGGCCTCCTAGCCTCTTTGCTTCCTCTCCAGTCTCTTGTCCATATTATTAGTTAATGATCTGGCAAATCATAAACCAAACCACGCCACTTTCCTATGTAAATATTTCCATGGTTTCTTGTGCCTTCAAATTAAAATCCAAGCTCTTTCCATGGTGCAAAAGGCTCAAGATGATCTGATTCCTACATACCCCCGCGAGTTCACCTTCTATCACAACTCATCTCAGACACATTTTCAGTCCTTCAAACACACCACATTCTGCTCCCTCTGCTTGGAAAGCTTTCCCCAAATGTTACCTGGCCAGATCCTTTCAGGTCATAGTTTCAATGTCACCTGAAATGCCTGGTAGCTTACTTGAGCAGAGTCCAACCTTGGTTGTTTTTTCTTGTAGCACTCTATTTCCCCTTTCATTCTATCTCCCTAATTGTCACTCAGGCATTTATCTGTTGCATTTCTTTCCCCTTTATAAGATGTGGCTTTGAAGAACAAGAGTCAAGCTAAGAGAAGGCTGTATGTCCCAAGCCAGATCTCCTCCCCCATCTTCCACAGCTGAGAATCTATCCTTCCTTGTTCTTTCAAATTTACCAGGCATGTCTACACCAGCAGGGCTTTGCATGGAAAGGTTTCCTTACATTCTGTAAACTTTCCAATTCTTTCTTGTTTTTTAAGACCCAGCGCAAATGCTGCCTTCTCTCAAAAGCCTTCTCTGATTCCATAGTTAAAATTAATCTATCCTTGAGTGTCAGTACTATTTTATTAATCCCATCTTGGTTTGCAGCAAGGTTAGTTGTATCCAGGTATGTCTCCTTCGCAGCCACACTTCTGATTGTTTGGGGTGTTTCTCTTAGTACAATCGTTTTTTTCAATTTTTAAATAATATCTAATTGATGACCTCCTTTTCCCCTCCTTTCAATAAACACATTTTATAACTTACTGGGCACATGATATTTCTACTTATCAAAAAAAAATTAGCAAGTAAGTCAATGATTTTCTAAACCCAAATGTTCATAGAAATTTCTATGCCATTGCTGCTTATTAGACCATAACAGAAAGCTAGGTAATTCTAAAGTAATTCCAATGTTTATTTGGCACCTAGTGACAACTTGAGGAAAGCAATTATGTTTCCCCCATTACACTTTTACCTTTATTTAGGTGAAAATGTGGACCCAGAGTTTGTCAACAACCACAGCTAATGTGAATAATACTGTAGGAATATAAACATGATGATATTTCGGATGGGATATCATGGATTAATGAGTCTCAAAAGGGAATATGGCACTTAACAGTAACTGAAGGAAGACATAGCCAAGAAAATCCATGGATATTCAAAAAATTTTAATAGAACTAATTTTTTATTTGGGAGGCCGAGGCAGGCAGATCACAAGGTCAAGAGATCGAGACAATCCTGGCTAACATGGTGAAACCTCATCACTACTAAAAAAACACAAAAAATTAGCTGGCCATGGTAGTGGGTGCCTATAGTCCCAGCTACTCAGGAGGCTGAGACAGGAGAATGGTGTGAACCCGGGAGGCGGAGCTTGCAGTGAGCAGAGATCATGTCATTGCACTCCAGCCTGGGCAACAGAGTAAGACTCCATCTCAAAAAAAAAAAAAAAAGAAATAATTTTTTGAATGATTTTGGAAATAGATAAATATGATTAGATGACCTACTTTAATTCCAAAAGGAGAGTAGAAGAGTAATGATATTTTAAACTGGAAAGAGAGTGGGAATTTAGCATTGATGAAGTCCCTCTTGGCTTTTTGAATATTTTGAAGTTTTCATTCCTTTACTTGTATCATCTTTCAAGTTGTCTCATTTTGAATGTTAAAAGGATGAATGAATGTGTATGTGAATCATCTCTGAAAATATTTTCAAAGAGTACTAGTACTGAAATATCCTTCTCAAAACACCACTTTTGAAAAAAAAATCTTAGCAATATTTCCTCTCCTAGTAAACCATATATCACTTTATACTCGCTTTCAAAAACTACTATTTGAATCTAAAAGGTAGAATCTAAAATAATACCAGTTGTGGTGTTTATGAAAGAATCCAAATTGAACTGGCTGGAATAAGATAGAAGTTTACTTTTTTCTCATGTGAAAAAAGTTGGAGGATAGGTACTCATAGGCTAATTTGGGGCATACTAGTCAACAGGGACTCTGCTTTTTCTACTTTTGTGCTCCACCTTTCTTAGTTGTGGCTTCTCTTCTCAAGGTTGACATATAGAGCGTTATGGCTGCTGGAACTCCAGCCTGACAACCACATTCCAGGGAAGAAAAAGAGGAAGGAGGGGAAAGACAAAAGGTCATGTCTTCTGACTGAGTCAGTCCCTGTAATGAGATTTCCTAGAAATTCTACCCAATGTCTTAATGTCTTTCACTTATATATCATAACCATCCTCAAAAATAAGGCGGGAAATATAGTCTTTTTATCTTGGCACTTTACTGTTTAGAATAAAATCAGGACTTTGTTAGTAAGGAATAAGGGAAGAATGGATGCTAGGAAAGCCACATTCTATAATGCTGAAATGTCCTATACACTTAAGACAAACATTTCCAACCTTATCTCAAGCCCTCTCCAGCTCACTCCCTATGCTTCTACCATACTGGCTTCCTGGTAGAGCTTCTCGTACAGAATCTCTACAGTTGATGTTCCTCCTGCATGGAATGCTTGCCATCTAACTTCTTCCATGGCTGGCTCCTTCTCACTTTTTAGGTCTCAGCTAAAATTTCACCTCCTTAGCAAGACTGTCTTCCCAACTCAAATCTATAGTAGCCCCTTCCCTTTCACACCATTATTCTTTCCCTTGCACTCTGTTTTATCCTTTAAAGCACCAACACAATCAGTAATTGTTGCTCTTATATATTTGTTATTTTACATATATTTGTCTATTTCATATATAATATATATAAAATATAAAAGCATATTTGTTTATTTGCTTATTTTCATATCCCCAAAAAGTGTCTAAACCCCTTGAGAGCAGAGGGTTTGTGGGCCTTGATCACTGTTGTATTCCCAGGACCAAGCCTCACATCTGACATGTGGAATTCAACAAGTCCATGCTAAGCAAATGAGAACGAACACCAAGAAAACTGTTTTCAACTAGTAAACAAAAATATCACTTTGTCCACATTGTCATTGTGTGTGACCAGTTAAATCTCAAATCCTCTATTGTAGTTTGGGTCTTTATGAGTCACAAGAATCAGCTTCATAGGTGGCTGACGGGGTGGTCCAGTTGGCTGAAATCATTCCGCTGAACCCAAGTGTTTATCTCTTCCTTTGTGAAATGATAGGGAAGTTGCATTCATCTGAAAACTTGGCTATGGGAGGCTCCAAAGAAAAAGCTCCACTGAGCACATGCACTTCTTCAAATGTTTCTGATAGAAAACTAACTGGACCACACATGCATCGTTTTGTTGTTTTTTTAATTTACTGTATCAGAAGCTTGTGGAGAATGGTGATTCTAAAGCTTTTTTCTAATTTAATACTTTACTTGGCATTCTCATGACATAAATGGCAGGATGGAAGTAAAAAAAAGGTGGAAGAAAGAATGAAGGAAGAGAGAGTAACAGGGAGGAAGAAGGAGGAAAAAAAGAAAAGAAGAGACAGATAAAATAAGAACATGGACCCTTTGTTGCAAAGGAAAACTTTTCATTGTGGCAGTTTGAGTCCTAGACTTTGGAGAATTGCTGGAGACATTTTAGCATCCAATTCTTCGAGTAACTCATTAGGGTGATGAAAAACTCATGATGAAGGGGCAGTGGCATGTTTGAAGAGCCAGGGGTTCCTGATATGCTGAATTATTAAGTAGTCAATATTCAGTGGGCCGCTGCCTGCTCGCCTGTCTTCAGCAGGTGGTGGCCCTCTGCCTTTCTCTGCAAAGCAGCTGCTTGCTCCCAGCCTCCCCAGAGCTTACAACAGCCATTTGTTTCGATTTAAGACAGACACTGTCATTATTTTGCGCAGAACTTCACAGAAATATTTCCTACTAAATGCTTGAACCATCTGAGTAGCACCAGGCAGGCTGCTGGCTTCATTAATAATGCATCCATGCTTATCAATAGGTTTAGACAACTGATATTTAGAAGCTTCTTTAGAACGAGTGGGGTGGATGTTCCTTTCACACCAGTAGGCTTCATTTTGTCAGTTCCTTGATGTTGACATTACATCCAACTGTGTTCTGAAAACCAGAAGTGCTAAAACTGTGTTGGGGCTGTTCTTTTGCTTTGGAGTGCTTCTTGATGGAGCTAAGTCATGGTGATTTACCTTCTGCCCTTTCTGCCCTTATCTAAGCTTACTCTAAAGGGAAAAAATTTTCCATCCACTTCACTTTAAACCTTATTGCAGCTTTTTGTTTTTCCAGGGTGTCTCACACAAAATTAATCTGGGCAGACTCAAATGTGTTGGCACAGTGCTCTGGTCTTGATATGTTTCAGCAGAGCATGATATTGTGTACAGAAAGTTACCCAACTATTTTTAGATCACTTACAGTCATGAAGCAATGCACCTTCTAAGTCTTTGGGTTTGAATAAACACCCATTAGAAGAGCTATGGCAAAGCTCAGTCTACTGATTTGTTTGCAACCTATTTGCATCTTGCCAAAAAGCAATGCCAAAAGCAATGAAGGAACTCTGGAATCCTGCCGGGCATCAGTGACAGAAAGAAAAATGATGAAAGTACAACCAAAACATTGTTTTTTTCAGTGCTAAAGTTGATATCAATGTAACAATTTCTTTTAATGATAAGATTTTCTTGATTTCCTTTTAAAGTTCACTTCTCATTGCTGCTTATTAACATGTGTAGCAATCCAAATGAGATTGATACAGCTGTTGTCAAAAGTCTCTTGTTAAATTTTTTACAGATTTAGGAGGTATTTTTAATGGAAAAGATTGCACAAAAGTAAATTTATGGTTTTTCCTAGCGCCATATACATACAAGGACGAAATACATAAAATGACCTATATTCAATGCATATATCTACACATACAGAATGCAAATGCAGAATTCAAATTGCATGTACCAATCCATTAAACATTCTTCGTTATGTTGTATTTTCCCATACAAGAAATGAAACATGTAGTAGAGAGGATAATGGCCACCTAATGATGGGCATGTGCTAATCTTCAGAACCTGGGATATATTATGTTACCTAACAATGAGAAGTTGAGGTTGCAGATGGAACTAAGGTTGCTGATTAGATGACCTTGAGATGAGCAGTTATCCTGGATTAATGAGGTAGGCCCAATACAATCACAGCAGTCAGTAAATGGGGAACAAGGAGGCAGAGGAAACAGAACGAGAGAGGTGATGTGGAAAAATCTCCACTGGCCATTCTGGGCTTTGAAGATGGAAGGGGGCCACAAGCCAAGGAATGCCAGCAACCTCTAGAAGCTAGAAAGCAAGAAAATGGACTCTCCCCTAGAACTCTCCAAACACCTTGATTTTAGCCAAGTGAGTCCCATTTCAGACTTCTGGCTTCTAGATCTATAAGATAATAAATTTGTGTTTTTTAAAACCACAAAATTTGCGGCCATTTGTTTTAGCAGCAACAGAAAACTAATATAAAGCAGTTTCCAGAAAAAGTATGAACATTACAGTACTGAAATAAAAAAGGTTAAAGTGAACAATAACAACAAGAATGACCATTCTTCTACACTAAGAAATGGCAGTATAAAATTTCTTGAGAGCAATTTACTTCTATTTATCAAAACGATAAAACATTTTCCATTTTATTGATGAAGACATTACACTATTTGGGATTTTCTTATAATGAAATAGGTGTAATATCACACAAGCACACACTTTTTTTAAAAATAGTAAATAATTAGAAACAACCAAAATATGCAACAGTATGGAACTGATTAAAATAAATTATGGTATATGTTTATATAATAAAGTTAATAAGAATAATGCTCTAGGATAATATCCAATGACACAGAAAGATCTCACAATGTATTGTGTGAGGGTTTGTAAAATAGTATGGTTTCATTAATATAGCATATATACATGTATACACATATGCATTTTTAAAAATAAAAGATTGAAAAGAATATCAATAATGATCATTTCTGGGGTGATTTGTTTTCAACACTTTCCAAAATTAAAGTGTATTATTTTATTCCCCCCCCCCAAAAAAAGCCTACAACAAATTTTATTTTTAAAATTGCTTTGGAGAAATGTCTTTGCCTAGTTCAAGATAGGGGAGACTGAGATCATCCAGCCATAGGTACTCATATCCTTTGCAGGAAAGAGAATGACTAGTAAGTCATGATGGTGTATCTGTTCAGGGAAGTGAACTGAAATGGGTCACATACCATCAACAACTGACAGCCCGCATTTAACCCTGAAGAGGAAAGATGCTCGAGGGTTGTTTGTTCATGAGGTGTTTCAAAGCCAGAGTGTGGGCTGAAGAATGAATGTCTGTTTTGGCACTGTCAGCTGGTCTCTTTTCAGGTTTGGGGAGTATTGACGTGAACTAGTCACAGAAGACTCATTAGACAGAGGAGAGTTCTTTGAGATTTTCTGGCTTAATTGAATACTTTCTCTTGCTTTAGAAGCCACTGTGGCCTTTGTTAATTGATTTGTGATCTCACAGTAGTCAATATCTCTCTGGCTCACAGATGGGCAAGGGAATAAGGTTTCTGTTTATTTTAAACTATCTACTATATTAACTATATTTGGAAGAACTTTGGAAATATATACATAACTATATATACTTATATATTATATAGTTCTATAAATCTAAATTATATAGTTACATATAACTATATATCATATATAGTTACATATATAGTTATATATGCTATATATAAAACTAAGCATAGTTATATATAAAACTATAACTACATATAGTTATAAATATATGCATGTAAATATATAATGAAATAAATATATATATATATAGTTATTTTCAACACTTTTGGTTGATTGAAAGCAAAATATTTGGGATTTAAACTTCCAAAGGTATTTAAAAATAAATTTAATTTTATGGAGCACAACTATGTCATAAAAGTGGTATTTCAATGTTTGCTACAGTGAAACACATTAGGTTTGTTTTTATGTTTACGGAAGAAAATTGTAATAATCTCTTACTCCTTTTTTCAATGAGAATAGAATTTAATGCAATTTAAAAATGGAAATTTTAATTCTGTTTATATGATGTTTCATAAACTGGGAGAAATTTATTCTGCCAATTTTATCTCCTTTTCCTGATAGGAATAAAAATCCTCCTCTGACAGAGAAATATCCCCAGAATACATGCTCTTTGTTAATATTTGTGTAGCAGAACTAATATATATTATAAGATAATCCAAGAGTTTCCCTGTCTGGTTAGGGAAGTTTCATGATGGATGATGGCCTTGGGCGAGGAAGTTAAGAACCCAAGGGGATGGCCTGGAGGAAGGAGTAGTAAACCAATACGTAATTGAATTGTTTCATCTACAAAATTAGTGTGGATTGGAGACAGGAGCAACATACAAAAAGGAGACCAAAAGAAAAAACAACAACGACAACAAAAAAGAGAGACTAGGCTAAGAAGCATGTTGGGAAGCTGGATTTGACCAAAAATGGTTGGAGATAGATTGACAGGGGTTGGGTTCTCAGTCTCAGTCTACTAGGAATAAGACTTCTGAAGAACCAATTGAAAGACATTTGCCTGCTTTAATGTAAGCCCCCTCTTGACTCTAACCCATTAGCAAAGATCTGTTCTACACCAAGGTTCGTGTTGGTATTGTGGTCAGTAAAGGATTCAGGGTGGAATTTACTATGGGACATAATGGCACAACTGGGATAGTTAGGTGATCTGGGAACTTGGGACCAGAGGAAACTTAGATCATCTCAAACTTCCTCCCCTACTCCAGACCCATATCATAAAGACACTCAGAAGTTCCAAAGGAGGGCAGGTCTCCCGCTGGAGGTGAGATGGGAGTTTAAGCCATTTTTTTTATTACTATTACAAAAGCCTGGATGACCTGTGCTAGCACCTGGCTTGCATATGGTTTTATAGGGTCTTACAGTTCTCGGATACATATCTGCAACTCTTGTATAGATTTGGAGATTTCTTAAATCCATCAATCAAGAAACACCTGCAACTCTTACATAGATTTGGAGATTTCTTAAATCCATCAATCAAGAAACAATCTAGAACATCAGAGTCTTTTACTAATCAGGCACTTGCAATCTCATGGGAGGTGATAAGCCGCATAAACTTGAAATCATAAACCACAACTGGTCATGTTTGTGTAACTAAATACATCAGAATTGTTAAACTAATGCAGCAGAGCCGAAATTGAGCTATGCAATAAAAATGGGCAAATAAAAAAGTCAACAGTGTAGCACAGCAAACTCCACTCCTATTGTCACTGCTCATTATCTCTCATTAGATTATGGTAAAATCCTCTTGGCTCCCTGCCTTCGGTGCTCCCGTCACTAAGATCTATTCTTTTCTTTACTACTAAATTAATCATAATGAGGCAGAGTTCTGTCTGGCACAATGCTTGGCACAGAATAGGGTCTCAAGAAACACTTGTTAAATGAACAAATCAATTAGTGATTCTTATCTATCCTACACAAAAATGTCAGTGTCTCATTATTTCCTATTTATCTTTCTAACATTAAATCTCATTGTATCTCATTATTGCTCATTATGCTTACATGCTCCAGCCCTGCTCCCATTCTTATCTCTTACTCTATTCTATTCCTTAATTTGGCATATCCTTTTCCCCATTGCAGCAAGTTTACCTTATCCATATTTCAAAGCCTTTCTCAAATACCAACAACCCTTTCTCTCTGAACATCCAAGCAAGAAATAATAACTTTTCCTCCCATTCTTCATACACATTTATCTTAACCTTCCTACAATGCTTACTGTTTACCTGATATTCAAGCAATTTGTGCTCATATCTCCCAGTTGTATAGTAAAGCTCAGGGTGCTTTGATGCAGACAACAGAATCCACACCAGCTAGTCTAAGCAGAATGGGATTTATCACAGGCTACTAAATAGTTTATAGAATTTCTGGAAGAGCCAGAAAAATCAAGCTTAGACCAATTACATCCTGAAACAATATAGCCAAAAGAATTATTTGGCTACATTAAGGGAACTGTTTGCATAGAAATTTCATTACCACTGCCTCCTCTCAGTTCATGATACTTACAGCACCAAGGACAAAATGTAGACTGTAACATTTCAGATGCCTTGGGAAAACCAGGCACTTCCGCCACAACTTTCAATTTCCCCACCCATAAGCCCAATCTCATGTTTCTCACGTTCATTTTCGAAGTCTTATGTGTGGGTGCACTTGTTTGGTGAAATCTAGTGCCTATGTGGAATCTTAGTTACAAGAGAATTTGAGAAATGTCATTTTTAGATGTCCATTCAAACACAAAAGGCATGATGGAAATGGATTGGAGAGAATGTGGATTGATCCAGTCTACCACATCTACCATATTTAGTAGGCCTACTGGGAGTATGACTTATGTTTATTCATCTTCATATCTCCCACTTGCACATAGGGAGTACCCAATAGGGAGTGCACATAGGAAGTGTCCAATTTATTCAGTGGACAATGAATAAATGCATACGTGAATGTGTATCAAGTGCACAGTACAAAATAAGGCAAAGGAGAGTTGAGAAAGGAGAAATGGAGTCAGTGAAAACATTAATGTTTTCTTAATGAAATCTTTGATTTAAATTGCCAAACTACCACTCTTGAAGATGTTTCTTGGTCCAAAAACTATGCAGAAGAAGCAAATGGCAGAGAAGGAGAGTCCTATTTCCTGATGAAAATTTGCTTGGATGGTCTTGTGCTGCAAGGACAATAGCAATCTGTTTGGCCCCAATAAAAAAAAAAAAAATTGTTAGTTGAGAAACTTTATAGAACAAAATGTAACCTTTAACAACAGATGAGATATATGTCTCATAGATTCATAATTTTTCTTGTATCTTCTATTCCAAGTCTACCTAAGATAACTTTATCAAGTGCCACTTTAAGCTCACTCACTAGTTAGGAACACATATTTTGATAACATTCATAATAGGTTACATTCCAAAAAAGAATCAATGAAAGTAAAATAATATGTATTGTATATTATTATTTATATGTAAAGTACTGATAATTAAAAAGTGAATTAAGAAACTGACTATACTGATAAAATTATAAAGGATATCACTGAACAAGGCAAAGAATCTCATATATTTGTAATATTGACCATAGAATATTGTCATCCCACAATATTTTGTATTTTGTACACAAAATAGCTAAGAGGGGTTGCCTTGGGAAGGAAGGGTATAAAGACAGAAGATGGAGAGTTTCTCTGGAGCAGACCAAAGTGGGAAGTAGTAAAACAAAGGAATTCAGAGCTCACCTGCCTCCTCTGTGCACAATCAAGGGAAAAAAAGAATCTTCCCACTACCATTAAGGTCCTCAATTAAATGTACTTCTCCACTCAAAGTAATGTTCAGCAACTCCGTACTTTCCCTTTCAGTGTGTCATTTTCAGTGGTCATTGCGTACAGTTAAGGAAAAAGAATCCAATAACATGAAACTATTTTAATAATGTTTAAAGGAAGTTTAAATGATACACACTTGATGAGGGTCGATGAAAATGGCACTAGTGTCGAAGGGCAACAGGTTGCTAATAAATACAATAGTTTAGGAAAGTGCTGTTTCTGTCATGGAAAAACTATATTCTGGGAAAAATAATACTACAGTAATTCATTTTTGAAAGCTATTGAGACTTCTTGGATGAAGAATGTAGTTATTAAAGGCAAAGTACACAATATGTTGTAATGAAATGTTTGTGCTTCACACTTCATTAAATGTTTTGTGGGCCTCTGGGGAAATTCTCTCTCTCACACACAGAAACAATGTTTATACACGGTGGTATCAGTAGAGGGAGTGCAAAGAGCAGTGTTCATGGGAAGAACTTGCTACAACGTCAATATGTTCAATTAAAAACACCAAAACGAGGCAAGTGAGGAAATGTGTGGTAACTGACAAAAAGGCACACAAAATTCTGCTGTGACTTCAGCCACTCTTACATTAAATCAAAATAACATTTTAAAATTTCATTTGAAAATAAAAAACTTGGTTTTTCTTGAAGTCTAGGGTGATGGAGAAAACTGGACGGTTTGAATTAGTGGGGTTAACTGACAAAATAGCGAATTCCAAATTCTGCAGTTAAATAGACCCAATTACACATGTAGGACTCAGAGAATTCAAAAAGTTAGTAGTTTGGAATCTGCTGACTGTGTGAACTTATAGTATTTTGAAAGCAAAAGTGTAAAATAGTGGTAAAAACATGAGTAACTTTATAGTGTCGCTGGCAAAAGATCTTTTAAAAAGAAACGAAAGTCAAGTCATGTAAAGAAAAGAAACCTATGAAAGGTCTTCAGCTTGTTTTGTTCCTTACATCTGGGGCTTCTTCCCTTTAACAGCACTTCCTGAAGGGGGACGTGCCTATTTGTCTGATCTAAACGTAAGTAGTAGCCATGCAACATTTTTAAGGAAAAAAGAACAACGAAACGTACAAGGGAATCACATTCAATAAACAAAATCAAGAAAGAAATGTTAAAGACAATGGGCATACATACTTTAGACCACCAACCAAGATCCTTTTAAAAATACTAATAGAGATTTTCAAGGAAGCATTCCTTGGCCTCAAGAACATTTTTTTTTCTCCCTTAAGAAGTGTGTTAACCTTAATGGCTTTCCCTAGAGCTAGAATTTCAATTAGCTACTTTATTACCATGACTCTAGTCACATAAAAAAGTGGTGACTCTTTAAGATTCTTGTACTAAGCCATATTCTTCATGGGCACATCTAAGTTTAACTTAATTTTTTTCCTATTTCCAGGTTCCTGTATATAGTAAGATGCTAGTTATAAGAAAAGTACACTTGAACTTAGATGAATGTAGCACTTGGGCTTCCTTCTTGTTAATAAAATACATATTATAAAATTGATTCATTTATTACATAGACCCAAATGTTATTAAAAATGAAAGCTATACAGCTGGCCTAAGAGAAGATGATGCCAAGCTGTAATAAAACTCTTTATAATTTGTCTTTAAAATCATCTTTCCCCTTTTTTCATTTTATTCTTAAAATTATCAAGCCACAATGACATCTCTATAATCATTTTATCTGCTCTATTTGATAATTTGACACATTTTACTATATTAGCTATTATGACAGGTTTTTGAAGCACTAAAAAAGGTAAGTCCTTCAAAGAGTTCACATCCTTAGGGTTTAAATTACCAATTGTACAATATCAAATAATGTAATTCTGATCAAGATCTCCAAAACAGTTAACTACTACAGCAGTACTTATATATGCTCTTTCACAGTTCTCTTGAAATATATATAAACATCATCTCTAGGGATATTCAAAATAAACCACAAATGGCAGAAAATAACTGATTAAAACTTCCAAGGTCTATAAAAGAGCTAAGAAAGTCATAAAGTTCAGTTTATTCTCTTGGCTGCAACCTGTATTTCAGTTCTTTAGGTAATTTCTGCATGTGTATGTTTATTTAAAAGACATATAAGGTCTGATTTCAGATTACCTAGATAAAGGCCAAACTTATCTAAGAGGATTCTTTAAAAAATCATCCTATTGTAAAAATGTCTCTCGATTTATGAGCAGTTCAGGGTGCATTCTGGTGGCAACACTTTAGTCAAGTGCTCATCCAGTGCAAGTCCATGATGGAGAAAAGTTGCCAGCCACTGAGCACAGGAGGTAGACATCTGTTGCTTTAGTCTGCTCAGTATCCACTCATCCTTGCAATGCTATGGTTTGCGTGTGTCCCCTCCAGAATTCACATGTTGAAACTTAATGGCCAATGTAATGGTATTAAGTAGTGGGGCCTGTAACAGGTGATTAGTTCATGAGGCCTTCTCTCTCATTCACAGGATAAAGTGCTCTTATGAAAGGCTCGATGGAGGCAATTTGTCCCTTTTTGCCCTTCCTCTTTCCACTATGTGAGGACACAGTGTTTCTTCCCATCCTCCTCCCTCCATAGGACGCAGCACTCAAGGTGCGATTTTGGAAGTAGAGACTGAACTCTCACCAGACAATGAGCTTGCTGGCACCTTGATCTTGGACTTCCCAGCCTCCAGAATTGTGAGAAAATAAATTTATGTTCCTTATAAACTACCCAGTCTGTGGTATTCTTTTATAGCAGCACAAAAGAGTCTAAGATTCTTCCTCTAATAGTAGCATGCCACACTTTCCAAAACTGTCAGTCAAAGATTTGCATGTCTCTACCACCTCCCCATGCTGGTCATAGTAACTGGTTTTGTGGCAGACAAATGACTTTATCAATAATAAAGTAATTCACATGAGAAGTATTTTACTGAGAAGGTTGGGAAAATGAGGATCTCTTTTTCCTGGGATAGCCAAGTGGGTAGAAGATAATAAGCCTGGAGCTGCAGGTGGCCATTTATTTCCCACTAGAGAAAGTCAGTTATAAATGGAACCTATATAAAAAATCAGAACCAAGAGACTTTAAAGAATTAAGTCTGATGACTTATTCCATTTTTGAACACCTGAATTCAGTCATAATAGGTCTGGAGAACCAATAAATTTCCATGTTCCATAAGACAATTTGAGTCCATTTTTGATTATTAATAAACAAAAGATTCCCAACTAATATAGCATCTTTCCTTATTCTAGAGGGTAGATAGTGGAGACAAATAGTCTGTGTCCTTAAGAGAAGGTCAGAGAAACAAAGACAGATATGTGATGTGAAGTGATTCAGAATTCAGAATTGTCTTTTTCAGAAGTTTTTGTTATATTTTTTATAAAACAGAATAGTGTTGAGTTCTTGTTAATCGATTTACCCAATATCTTTCCTCAATAACTGAAACACATATCGTAACATGTTGCATCTACCCCGACTGCCTACCAAAATGTATTCCTTCCCAAATGTCCCCATCCAGCTCAATTTCCTTTTCCTTTGGCAGCAGTGCATACTTTCTTTTAGTGTTGCTGGGATTTTTCTGAGCCTGCTTTTAGGCCTTGGTGTCCTGCTCAATTCTTCACTCTTTTCATCTGTTTCCTTTTAAAGCTGCTTTCAGGTTCATTGCTTCCTGACCTATTCAGCCATGCTGTTCTTCTAGGCCAGTCTAATTCCCCAACTGGGGCTTCAAGACTCTATTACTGCTGTGCTGTCAACAACCTATTTTTTTCCCTTTCACCAACTTTTGGTTACTCCCTGATCACATTCAGGGTGCAAAAATGCTAGGAGTGAACAGTTAACCAATTCCCAACCTGCACCAGCACATATGACAGAACCTATTTGGCATCCTTTTACAGGATGCACTAGCTAATGCAGATAAGCTCTGTGGCATCAATTCACCCTCCAGAAGAAACCCAAATAGCAGCACAGGACGAAGGTCAAGGATTAACTGATGCTAACAGAAATGTTCCCAGTGACCGTCCAGATAAAATATTGTATCTCAGCTGATGAGGCTGGCACATGATTACAACACGACAAGGTATGCTTCCCTGGGAAGAAAATCCCCCCTTTCATTTGTAATATAGCTTCATAGTTCACATCATGTCTGCTAGTTGCATTGACTGTGGGAAGAACTACATACCACAAGTAGAGTTTTTAATGGCAATATGAACCACAAAGATGATGCTTATTCCACATCTAAAACAATAAGCTCAATGTACTCTTTCATGGCTCTTCATCTTTTCCCATAATAGATTAGGCTGTTCCTTTCAGCAGGAGTTTTAATGCATTGTAGGCCTGTTTGGCAGCAAGCTTTGAAAGCATTTAATAAAAGGAATGTGAAGGAAATGTTATCAATGAGCAAGCTTTGCCTTAATGATTCCTTAACCCGTTTATTATTATCTCCTGCTTCTCAGAGGTGATGGTTCAGCAGTTCTACACACTAAGCTGAAGAAAACCCTGAGACTTTTTGGAGCCAGAGATCCTTCATCCCTGCGGGGTAATAAGCTGGCTAGCCTTCCATAATGGGCAGGCTGTGGTTTATTGTTTCCTATAAGGAACCTACTGGAAGGAATTTTATGGCCATGGGTTTTGTGTGAGCATTAAGCCACTTGTGGCATGTATGAGAAAGCACTTGTCCCCAAAGCTACTTCAATTTCCCTTCCTACTTGCTGCCCAGGGCTTGGCAGCCTCCAGAGAAAGCATTCTAAAAGTTATCTCTAGACAATACTCACTCACAGAACAGGCAATCCAGGCACTCTTGGGGGCAAGCCTGAACTCTCCTGTTCACTAAATCACTGGTGCAAAGGAACCTAACCTGAATGAAAGGGTTTAGGAAACACACTTCCCCCTCCCTGAACATGGACTGGCCTTGCCTTGAGGATATCTGGAGAGCCGATGCCTGTTACCTTCCTCATTTTCACTTGGCCCAATCTTCCCCTTTGATAAACACACATTCCCACAGACAGACACATTCTGTTGGCTTCTCCCAGAAAGATCTACAAGCAAAGGTGAAGGAGAACTATACGGAGCAAATGAAAATAGAACCAGTGGGATAAGCTGCCACTTTATAGAAGTAAATATGACAAACTTAGACCCACAGGAAATCGTTTTATGGCAAAGATTTTTGTCCTTTCAAAGAAAGGACAAGGCATTTTATTTTCAAAATGAAACCTCAGGTCAGTGAACGTGTGGCCAGATGCCCGGTGGAAATAATATTGTCCGTAGGGAACTTCATGGTGCTCTCCGGTGAAGAGAAAAATTAACCTTCAGTAAATAAAAAAACTTTAAATTCCATGTTGGTGAAATTATTCTTACATTCTAGTTTTCATCGAGGACTAATATATATACAACACTTGAAGCTTTTCCATTAAATTGTTTTGAATTATGAGTGACAAAATAAAAGTTTGAACAAATTGAAGAAAATAAATGAAAAGACAGAGCTTATGTCCCTTAGCTAGAAAGTATGTTATTTACATCTCTGACAGTGCTTTCCCCACTCTCTCCCCACCCCCATGTAGCTATGGGCAATGAATGTCATTATTTACAAGTTCGGTGAGAAACTTTTTACCTTGGCCTTTGCTTTAATAAATATGTCCCCCTACTAAGGGCACAGTTGTGTATTAAGTGCTCAAAATGTGATTATGACACAGAATTAGGAGAATTTTCTTTAGGAAAAAGCAAGCTTTATGTATTGAAGAACGTTGATAATTTAAATTTTGGAAATGTCAAGTCTGAAATGTCTGCAAGACAAACAAGGGGAGATATTTGTCAGGCAGCTGGAAATTTGGTCAGTAGGTGAAATTAGAGACAGTGGAGTGGTAGCCTCTGTATCACAAGATGGAATAAAAAAATAGGTTTCCAATGAAATGTGTTTAAATGACCACTAAGAAACTATTATTTTAATCTCTTATTTAAAATCTCTTCTAACGTGGTAACTAAACTTTCCCTTGAATCATTTCATGATGAATATGTTCAATTCTCCCCACAACCAGCCAAGTAAGTCAACAGCCCAGGAAGTATATTAACTCTTTAAGGCACTCCAGGACCACGAGGATGACATAGGGCTCAAGAACACAGCAGTCCCTGGGAAAGAGTAGGGAAAAGTGGAGAGCTAAGGTATAGATTCCTGGTACTGAAGAATTTTCTAAAGAGTTGGTAAGTATCTGAGATTTTTCACGCAAAGAGTAAAATATTTTGAAAAAATAAAAGAAAGGCAGCAAAGTGGGAATTGGATGCTAATCTATTTAGATTTTACTGCATTGTTTTCTTTTCTTTATAATTTATTTATTTTTTACTATACTTTAAGTTCAGGGTACATGTGCACAATGTGCAGGTTTGTTACATAGGTATACATGTGCCATGTTGGTGTGCTACACCCATTAACTCATCATTTACATTAGCTATTTCCCCTAATGCTATCCCTCCCCCCTCTCCCCATGCCACGACAGGCCCTGGTGTGTGATGTTCCCCTTCCTGTGTCCAAGTGTTCTCATTGTTCAATTCCCACCTATCAGTGAGAACATGCAGTGTTTGGTTTTCTGTCCTTGTGATAGTTTGCTGAGATGATGGTTTCCAGCTGCATCCATGTCCCTACAAAGGACACGAACTCATCCTTTTTTATGGCTGCATAGTAGTCTGTGGTGTATATGTGCTACATTTGCTTAATCCAGTCTGTCATTGATGGACATTTGGGTTGATTCCAAGTCTTTACTGTGGTGAACAGTGTTGCAATAAACATGCATCTGCATGTGTCTTTACAGCAGCATGATTTATAATCCTTTGGGTATATACCCAGTAATGGCATGGCTAGGTCAAATAGTATTTCTAGTTCTAGATCCTTGAGGAATCGCCACACTGTCTTCCACAATGGTTGAACTAGTTTACAGTCCCACCAACAGTGTAAAAGTGTTCCTATTTCTCCACATCCTCTCCAGCACCTGTTGTTTCCTCACTTTTTAATGATTGCCATTCTAACTGGTGTGAGATGGTATCTCACTGTGGTTTTGATTTGCATTTCTCTGATGGCCAGTGGTGATGAGCATTTTTTCATGTGTCTGTTGGCTGTATGAATGTCTTCTTTTGAGAAGT
>NW_016814250.1:276763-278472 GCF_001698545.2 Rhinopithecus bieti
GTTTACAGTCCCACCAACAGTGTAAAAGTGTTCCTATTTCTCCACATCCTCTCCAGCACCTGTTGTTTCCTCACTTTTTAATGATTGCCATTCTAACTGGTGTGAGATGGTATCTCACTGTGGTTTTGATTTGCATTTCTCTGATGGCCAGTGGTGATGAGCATTTTTTCATGTGTCTGTTGGCTGCATAAATGTCTTCTTTTGAGAAGTCTCTGTTCATATCCTTTGCCTACTTTTTGATGGGGTTGTTTTTTTCTTGTAAATTTGTTTGAGTTCTTTGTAGGTTCTGGATATTAGCCCTTTGTCAGATGAGTAGATTGCAAAAATTTTCTCCCATTCTGTAGGCTGCCTGTTCACTCTGATGGTCGTTTCTTTTGCTGTGCAGAAGCTCTTTAGTTTAATTCGATTCCATTTGTCAATTTTGGCTTCTGTTGCCATTGCTTTTGGTGTTTTAGACATGAAGTCCTTGCCCATGCCTATGTCCTGAATGGTGTTGCCTAGGTTTTCTCCCAGGGTTTTTATGGTTTTAAGTCTAATATGTAAGTCTCTAATCCATCTTGAATTAATTTTTGTATAAGGTGTAAGGAAGGGATCCAGTTTCAGCTTTGTTCATATGGCTAGTCAGTTTTACCAGCACCATTTATTAAATAGGGAATCCTTTCCTCATTTCTTGTTTTTGTCAGGTTTGTCAAAGATCAGATGGTTGTAGATGTGTGGTGTTATTTCTGAGGCCTCTGTTCTGTTCCATTGATCTAGATCTCTGTTTTGGTACCAGTATCATGCTCTTTTGGTTACTGTAGCCGTGTAGTATAGTTTGAAGTCAGGTAGCATGATGCCTCCAACGTTGTTCTTTTGGCTTAGGATTGTCTTGGCAATGCAGACTCTTTTTTGGTTCCACATGAACTTTAAAGTCGCTTTCACAAATTCTGTGAAGAAAGTCATTGGTAGCTTAATGGGAATGACATGGAAGCTATAAATTGCCTTGGGCAATATGGCCATTTTCATGATATTGATTCTTCCTATCCATGAGCATGGAATGTTCTTTCATTTGTTTGTGTACTCTTTTATTTCATTAAGTAGTGGTTTGTAGTTCTCCTTGAAGAGGTCCCTCGTACCCCTTGTAAGTTGGATTCCTAGGTATTTTATTCCATTTGAAGCAATTGTGAATGAGAGTTCATGATTTGGCTCTCTGTTTGTCTGTTACTGGTGTATAAGAATGCTTGTGACTTTTACACATTCATTTTGTATCCTGAGACTTTGCTGAAGTTGCTTATCAGCTTAAGGAGATATTGGGCTGAGATGATATGATGGGATTTTCTAAATATACAATCATGTCATCTGCAAACAGGGACAATTTGACTTCGTCTTTTCCTAATTGAATACCCTTTATTTCTTTCTCCTGCCTTGCCCTGGCCAGAACTTCCAACACTATGTTGAATAGGAGTGGTGAGAGAGGGCATCCCTGTCTTGTGCCAGTTTTCAAAGGGAATGCTTCCAGTTTTTGCCCATTCAGTATGATATTGGCTGTGGGTTTGTCATAAATAGCTTTTGTTATTTTGAGATACGTTCCATCAATACAAAATCTATTGAGAGTTTTTAGCATGAAGGGCTGTTGAATTTTGTCAACGGCCTTTTCTGCATCTATTGAGATAATCATGTGGTTTTTGTCTTTGGTTCTGTTTATATGCTGGATTACGTTTATTGATTTG
>NW_016814250.1:280459-338145 GCF_001698545.2 Rhinopithecus bieti
GCCATTATGATATTAACTGGTTATTTTGCTCGTTAGTTGATGCAGTTTCTTCCTAGCATTGACAGTCTTTACATTTTGGCATGTTTTTGCAGTGGCTGGTACCAGTTGTTCCTTTCCATGTTTAGTGCTTCCTTCAGGAGCTCTTGTAGGGCAGGCCTGGTGGTGACAAAATCTCTAAGCATTTGCTTGTCTGTAAAGGATTTTATTTATCCTTCACTTATGAAGCTTAGTTTGACTGGATATGAAATTCTGGGTTGAAAATTCTTTTCTTTAAGAATGTTGAATATTGACACCCATTCTTTTCTGGCTTGTAGAGTTTCTGCCAAGAGATCCGCAGTTAGTCTTATGGGCCTCCCTTTGTGGGTAACCCGACCTTTCTCTCTGGCTGCCCTTAACATTTTTTCCTTCATTTCAACTTTGGTGAATCTGACAATTATATGTCGTGGAGTTGCTCTTCTCAAGGAGTATCTTTGTGGCGTTCTCTGTATTTCCTGAATTTGAATGTTGGCCTCCCTTGCTAGGTTGGGGAAGTTCTCTTGGATAATATCCTGCAGAGTTTTACCAACTTGGTTCCATTCTCTCCATCACTTTCAGGTACACCAATCAGACGTAGATTTGGTCTTTTCACATAGTCCCATGTTTCTTGGAGGCTTTGTTCACTTCTTTTTACTCTTTTTTCTCTACATTTCTATTCTCACTTCATCTCAGTTATTTGATCTTCAATCATTGATACCCTTTCTTCCCGTTGATCGAATTGGTTACTGAAGCTTGTGCATTTGTCATATAGTTCTCGTGCCATGGTTTTCAGCTCTATCAGGTCATTTAAGGACTTCTCTACATTGGTTATTCTAGTTAGCCATTCGTCTAATCTTTTTTCAACATTTTTAGCTTCTTTGCAATGGGTTTGAACTTCCTCCTTTACCTCAGAGAAGTTTGATCGTCTGAACCCTTCTTCTCTCAACTCGTCAAAGTCATTCTCCATCCAGCTTTGTTCCATTGTTGGCAAGGAGCTGCGTTCCTTTGGAGTGGGAGAGGCACTCTGATTTTTAGAATTTTCAGTTTTTCTGCTCTGTTTTTTCCCCATCTTTGTGGTTTTATCTACCTTTGGTCTTTGATGATGGTGACATACAGATGGGGTTTTGGTGTGGATGTACCTCATGTTTGTTAGTTTTCCTTCTAACAGTCAGGATCCTCAGCTGCAAGTCTGTTGGAGTTTGCTGGAGGTCCACTCCAGATCCTGTTTGCCTGGGCATCAGCAGCAGAGGCTGCAGAAGAGTGAATATTGCTGAACAGCAAATGTTGCTGCCTGATCGTTCCTCTGGAAGCTTCGTCTCAGAGGGGTACCCGGATGTATGAGGTGTCAGTCTGCCCCTACTGGGTGGTGCCTCCCGGTTAGGCTACTCGGGGGTCAGGAACCCACTTGAGGAGGCAGTCTGTCCATTCTCAGATCTCAAACACTGTGCTGGGAGAACCACTGCTCTCTTCAAAGCTATCAGACAGGGACATTTAAATCTGCAGAGGTTTCTGCTACCTTTTGTTTGGCTATGTCCTGTCCCCAGAGGTGAAGTCTACAGAGGCAGGCAGGCCTCCTTGAGTTGCAGTGGGCTCCACCCAGTTCAAGCTTCCCAGCCACTTTGTTTACCTACACAAGCCTCAGCAATGGCAGGCGCCCCACCCCCAGCCTCGCTGCCACCTTGCAGTTAGATCTCAGACTGCTGTGCTAGCAATGAGGGAGGCCCCATGGGCGTGAGACCCTCCCAGCTATAATCTCCCAGGATATAATCTCCTGGTGTGCTGTTTGCTAAGACCCTTGGAAAAGCGCTGTATTAGGGTGGGAGTGACCCAATTTTCCAGGTACTGTGTGTCATGGTTTCCCTTGGCTAGCAAAGAGAATTCCTTCTCCCCTTGTGCTTCCCAGGTGAGGTGATGCCTCGCCCTGCTTCAGCTCTCACTTGGTGGGCTGCACCCACTGTCCAGCACCCACTGTCCAACACACCCCAGTGAGATGAACCCAGTACCTCAGCTGGAAATGCAGAAATCACCCGTCTTCTGCGTCTCTCATACTAGGAGCTGTAGCCTGGAGCTGTTCCTATTTGGCTATCTTGGAGCACATCCTGCATTGTTTTCTTGATTAACTTGAAAATATTTTCCTCTCTGAAATTTAGTCAGAAGTAATTTTTCAAAGTTGGGAATTGTGCTCTAGTACAAAGAAATTCAACTGCACTTTGCTACTTTTCTGCAATGTTAATCATAATCCTGTATCAATTTTTTGGTGCCTGATTCATTCATTTATTACTTATTTAGTTTTTTTGCACAATTACTGATATCACTTTTCCTAAAGCAGTGTTCCTATACAAAATGCCCATTAGGGGATAAATCATTTTCTTTTTTTTTTTTTTTTTTTGAGATGGAGTCTCGCTCTGTCTCCCGGGCTGGAGTGCAGTGGCTGGATCTCAGGTCACTGCAAGCTCCACCTCCCGAGTTTATGCCATTCTCCTGCCTCAGCCTCCCGAGTAGCTGGGACTACAGGCGCCTGCCACCTCACCTGGCTAGTTTTTTGTATTTTTTAGTAGAGACGGGTTTCACCATGTTAGCCAGGATGGTCTCGATCTCCTGACCTCGTGATCCACCCGACTCGGCCTCCCAAAGTGCTGGGATTACAGGCTTGAGCCACCGCACCCGGCCAAATCATTTTTCTTAAAGGAAAAAGACAGAAGCTGATATCAGGCAAACGCCTGCAGTAATCTTTGAATGAGTGTGGTGTTGGTATATACCTTAGCAGTAATTTATTATTTATTTAAACAAATGTCCTAGTTTCTCTCTTTATATAAATGAAACAACACCAGGCAGGAGAAATATTTGTATTTTATTTAAAGTTTTAGATAAGTGATGCATTGCTGCAAGTCAGCATTTTTTGTTTGTTTTTTGTTTTTTTGAGACAGAGTCTTGTGCTGTCACCCAGGCTAGAGTGCAGTGGCACAATCTCACCTCACTGCAACCTCTACCTCCTGGGTTCAAGCTATTCTCCTGCCTCACCCTCCCAAGTAGCTGGGATTACAGGTGCCTGCCACCACGCCCAGATAACTTTTTGTATTTTTAATAGAGACAGGGTTTCACCATGTTGGCCAGGCTGATCTCGAACTCCTGACCTCGTGATTCACCCACCTCAGCCTCCCAAAGTGCTGGGATTACAGGCATGAGCCACTGCACCTGGCCCAGCATTATTAATGTTATTAGATAACATTAGATGTCAAGCCCCCAACAAATTATTTCACGTCAAGCCAGTCTTTAAGACACAAGAAAGGAGTTGGTTGTGCCAGTAAAAAATTGATCAATTATAATGCATGTGGTAAATTTAATTAATCAATAAGGGTTAGTCTGTACTACCATTTCCCTTTTTTCTTTTTTTTTTTTTTTTTTTTTGAGACAGAGTCTCGCTCCGTCACCCAGGCTAGAGTGCAGTGGCATGATCTCAGCTCACTGCAACCTCTGCCTCCCAGGTTCAAACAATTCTCCTGCCTCAGCCTCCTGAGTAGCTGGGACTACAGGTGCACGCCACTATGTCTGGCTAATTTTTGTATTTTTATTAGAAACAGGGTTTCACCGTATTGGCCAGGCTGGTCTTGAACTCCTGACCTCAGGCGATTACCCACCTCAGCCTCCCCAAGTGCTGGGATTACAGGTGTGAGCCACTGCCCCGGCCTGTTTTATTTTAATAGGCTCTTTCTTTTTCTTTCTTTTGTATTACATCAAAGCTCACCTAGTGAGGGCCTTTTACTTTTTCATCAGAGCATATACCAAGTCAAAATCCCCAATAGCGTTTGGCTCCTTAAGGGAATCAATCATCTAACTAAAAGAGGCAGCAAATCCTAGACATTTGGCCTGTCGATTATGGTATTTTGGCAACGTGATGTCTTGGCATCCTTTTTTCATTACACTGTTGGTGATGGCCTAGCAGAAGGAAGTTATATAGGAAAGGCACAAAAACCTGAAGTGCAAACGGATTTTGTCACAAGTTCTTGAGATGGAAAGAGTTGTTTTGCAAGATGCCTTGCATGGAAGGAAAATAGTTCTGCTGTATGTCTATCTGGGTCACAAGGAACATGGTCTGTTACGGTTTCATACTCCTGGGGACCAAAGCAAAATTCCTTCCTGGAATTTACTTTGAAATATGCACTTGGTTTCAGCTGAGATTTGTAAGACATAGAGACCAAGGTTTACACAAGTAAAGAAAAAGGAAATACAGTTTGCAGTGGGTCTAATTTTGGACTCTTAAATTTTAAAGTAACATTTGTTAAGTCATAGGATTTTAGAAACAAAAAATAGCATTTGAAGGTAAAAAATGTGACTTGAGCTATTTTAAAATAATAAGGCAGCAGGCATATATACTAGTGTTCACTCATTTTTTAGTGAGAAAATTATTATCGTCTCAAGAATAGTAGCTTTTTTGTCTAGCCCTAAATAATGCAACTTTAGTGAGAAAATCAGGGCTCGGAGACACATTACAAACAGTTACAAATATAGCAGTTATATTATTCTAGTCATTACCAGCAGACATTTCCATTATAAATATGGATATTAAGAGGTTCATCAGTCATATATGTACATGCTCTAATCTGATTCTTGACAGAACGGAGAAACTACCTCTGCAATATGTGGATGAAGTTACTTTCTTTTCTTTCAGTTTTCCTAGAGACCAAAAAAAGTATATTTTTTGAAAGCCTCTTTCTTGAGGACCAAGACACTTTTAGAATATTTTCCCATCTTTTTACGTAAAGATGGTGACAGTAATCAAATGCCACCACTGTGTACCATCTATACCTGGTTTTTAATTGAACAAGTACTATATGAATATATTGCCCTTGTAGGAAATTCGAACAATACAGATTAATTCTCAGCAGGCCTTTTCAATGAAGTGCCAGTGAAAAAAAGTCTCTCATGACTTACTTAAGCAAAGATTTCTGTTTTTGAACATTCTGTGTATTTGAAGGGCAGACTAAACAATTACTTGTTCAATATAGACAGACTGCAGAAGAGATTATACGCAGACTTTTGATTAGCTCCGTTTTCTGCCCCATTTGTCATTCTTTTCCTCCACTATACCTGATGATTCAAAGTTCTGAACCTATCCAAGATTATCTAGAACAACAGCTCTCTAAATGTTGTCCCCAAACTAACAACATCCACATCAGCATTCCTAGTAAGTTATCAGGTCCTACTCCAGCCTATTGAATCAGAACTTGTAGGGACAGATCCCAGAAATCTATCTTTTAACAAGCACAACACACAATTCTGATGCACCCTAGGATTTGAGAAACCATAGATTTGGAGCAAATTGGCTGTCTTTTGTGATATATCTGCTCTTGATGTGCTCTAAGCTCTAGTTTCTCTACCCTGTGACATCATCACGCTTCCATCTGCTCTCAATATTTTAAATATGTGTTAAAATCTATGATCCCTTAGCAACCTCATTTCTATTCTCTCTGTTAGCCTTTTAATTTATTATCTACCATTTCATTGGTGAATCAGGGAGGGACAACCGATAGACATATGCTATTAGGCCATTATCTTTAGACATTTCTATATACAATTCTATTAAAATGTATATAGACATGTTCTACAGAAATTTCTAGTCATATACATATTTGTATTTAGTGTTCACTTATCTTTCTTAAAATTAAAATCACTAATAGTCCGTGTGTGTGTGTGTGTGTGTGTGGAACAGAGTATCTTTAAAAGGAGCAAATAAACAAAATTTTGTCGTACTGGTAAATTCTATTTTTCTCATTACGTTTTTTTATCTTTAGAAATCACTTCTTTGAAGGGGTTG
Organism: Rhinopithecus bieti; assembly: GCF_001698545.2. Classification (NCBI taxonomy): domain Eukaryota; kingdom Metazoa; phylum Chordata; class Mammalia; order Primates; family Cercopithecidae; genus Rhinopithecus; species Rhinopithecus bieti. The sequence goes on from NW_016814250.1 coordinate 286,290, forward strand.
TTTACTTTTCTTTTTCTAGTTTCTTGAGTTGAAAATCTAATTTTTTTTTTACTGTCTAACTAATGCATTTAAGATACAAATTTGCCACTGAGTACTACTTTGGCTAGCTCTCATAGTTTTTGGTAGGTACATCAATTGTCATTTATTTCTAATGAAATTTGAAACTAAATAGAAATTTAATTTGATTTCCTTATTATGTAAAGTTATTTGGAAAAGTTTTCTGTTTACTTTCTTTATTTTTAACTTTTTAATTTATTATTTTTTGATTGATGGAGGACTTTTAAACTATTTTTTCTTTTTTGTTTGAAAGTTATATGTTTTATTTACAATTTTCTACTTGTAACTTTGAAGTTTTAGCATATTTAAAACATTGTTCTATAAGTAATTAGAAGCATGGTGCATTTAGACTTCTCTATTCTCACATCATCTTCTACCCAACCCACCTTACCCACTCCAACACCCATTTTGAGATTTTTTTGTTCTATATACTTTTATAACAATTAGACAACTACACATTTTGCTGATTTCTTTGCCTGCCACTGTTTATTGTATCATATATACCATTCTTTTAAATTTTTTATTTTGCTGAAATGCATTCTTCTCTTTCAAGGAGTCCTTGCATAACTATTACTGATGATTTGGCTGTGTTTAGAATTTGGGGCCCAAAGTTACATCCTTCTGAACTTTGATGTGCCTAGATTGTGTTTTTTTGTTCATTCTATTTGGCTCTGAATAGGACCATCGATATAAATATTCATATTTGAGGATTTGTTAATATTTACAATTATACATGTATTTCTTATGTTGCTAACTCAAAAGAAACTTTTGTTTTATAAATGCCCTCATGAGAAGATATTTTGTCCTGAGAAAAATATTAATAATACTTATATGTTACACTTGTGTTTGTTCTGTTAATTTGATTTCCTCAGCTATTGAATACTTTGACTTGCTTGTTGAAATTAATATATTTTTATTCAAGATTTTATGTTGGTCATCTATGAATGCTATTTCTATTTACAGCAGCCTAATAAATTATCATTTTAAATTAGGAGGAATAGGAGGCACAGACAAGCTACCAGATGCTCTGTGACAGCAGATGATTTTTTGTGAAGGCATATCCAGTTCCTCCTAAATGCCACAAGACATGGGGGATACAGCCTTCCTCTCAAGCTTGTGCACTGCCACTCTATGTCCTGTCTGGAGGGAGATTATTTCTCTCCATATTATCTTGCTTACCACACTCTGAGCCAATTGTGGCATGCTTTTCTGACTTTAATCATGGGGAAAACTGAAGGCAATTCATTCTAACATACTACTGCAAAATAGTGAAGGAGGCAAGAACCAATCTTAAATCTCCAGACTCCTAGATCTATTGCTGTTTCCAGATCATGCCAAGCAGACCTCTTACCTTGGTCTGATTTTATTAACTGCCTATTATAACTGGGAAAGGATTTTTAAAAAGTCAAAGCATATTATTAAGGAGAAAAAAATAAACAAATATTTAAAAAAAATTTTTAAGACTACACACTGGGTACAGTGTACACTGCTCAGATAATAGTGCATCAAAATCTCAGAAATCACTACTCCAGAACTTTTCCATGCAACCAACCACCACCTGTTCCCCCAAAACTAGTGAAACAAAATAAAACCAGGAAGAATTTAATGTTAACAATAAATACAGGAACAAATGGATATTTTCTTATAAACAATGAGATTGGGCAAAAGAATCACAGTAGAAGACAACATTTTTCAGGGCGAATGCTAATTATAAAATCCAGCTTCATCGGTTGCCACCAAGGTCAGCCTGGGTGTTCTCTCTTCTGCTGCTAGTGCTACTGCTGTCACCATCACTATTTACTTTGAGCAAATTGGGCCTCTAATCTGACCAAGGACAGGGCTAAGCTGTGAAAATTCAATCGAGTCCTCACGAAGCGGAAGCACTGGTGTGGAAGGTGGCCCAACACAAGCAATCACTCAATAATGCCAGTGTCTGAACAGAGAATTCTACATGCCTGCACACGCATGCTAGAAAGAATGTAGTTTGATCAACAATTCATACCATTGGAAATTTTAAGAATAACATATACTAATGGAATTTCAGGCCCAGGCTAAGTAATAAACTAATTCTGCAATGCTGAGCTGTTTTAGGGTGATGGGAACATGGATGATTTTATTTTAAATGTGCTTTATGATTTTCAGACAGCACATCATACTGTTGTATCGGCTGCCTTCTCCTCATAACAAACTATCCTAAAGGTTATTGGCATAAACCAAATTAAATTATTCAGTTCACAGGTCTGTGATCAGCAATTTGGGCCAGCTTTGAGTGATCTGACCTGGACTGTCTCCTGTGTCTGCAATCAGATGTCAGGTCAGCAGAGGCAAAATGGTGCTGAGCTGGGGCACCTCAGTCCTCACCGTGCCCCCACCAACCCCATGAAGGAATGAATTTACATTGCTGCTACCATAATTTTAAAATTTTAGGTCCCTTCTTATTTTATTTTATTTTATTTTTTTGAGACAGAGTGTCATTCTCTCACTCAGGTTGGAGTGTAGTGGCACGAATTCAGCTCATTGCAGCCTCGACTTCCTGGGCTCAAGCAATCCTCTTGCCTCAGCCTCCCAAAGTGCTGGGACTGCAGGTGTGAGCCACTGTGCCAGGACTGGATCCCTTCTTTTTTGAAGATTAACAACGAATCTTCTCTTTGCCTTGTAAGTAAACCTGTAATTACTCAGATTAAAATATTCTCTAGAGAAAGTGATGTCATGGTTTATTCAAGAAGTCTCAAGTCATTGAGTTGTTAAGTGTGGACATTTTTTTTCCCAATAATTTCTATCGGCTGTGCTGCCAGCTCCCTTCACTAACAGTCTCTAAATCCAATCTCATTTTTTTTCTCTCATTTTCAGTTATTCGCATTTGGTCCAGATCAACCGCCCATTAGAGTCAAGGCTTTTCCCTTCTCCTCAGACCCCAGAAGGCCACTAGACCTTGACTCCAGAGCCTGAAGTTGGGGGTAGAAGGCTTCTCTCCCACCTCCCTGCTCCCTTTTCCTTGCAGTCTTCTTCTGACATCAGTGCTGGGAGGAAGAAAGGAGAAGATCTACCTCCTGACATGCCTACGCATGGCAAATGTCCTTTTCTTGGTTGGCCTGAACTGCTCTTGCCTTACATGAGTGCCCACATGTGAAAAAAGTGTATTACTTGTAAGAGGTGCCACTTGAGCAGAATCAGAGATAAGCAGGTTTTCTAACCTCAGTAGTGCAACAAAGATCCTCACTGATTCTCAGCACCATTAATCAAGCTGTGAGCTATACAGTAGAAGTATAGAGGAAGCAGTCAGTCCCAAGACCCTGCTGGCATTGGACTCAGCTCCAAGGTATTTCCTTTAGAAATTCGAATACATCTTCAAAAATTGATATCACCTAGCTACCACATCACATCCCAGCCTATAGTGGACCCCAGGAAGCTTGCAGCCACCTCTCTCTATCTCAATTTTATTTTGCACCCTCTCCCAGCCCATTTTTGGGAACCATGAAATACTTAAGAGGACTGATTCATGCTGCCTTCATTTGGCCTCAGTGCTCCCATCATCTTCCTTTAGTGTTCTTGCCCCTAAAACACCAGAGCAAATCTGCAAACTCTATTGCTCAGAAGACAGCAAGGAGAAAAACAAGTCTCCATTTCTTATTGATACCCACAGTCCTTGGTTTCCTACTCCCTTAAGCTTTAGAAAAGAAATCAGTAAGTGCCTAGGACAAGGCCCCTAAAAGTAACCTCCTGGCCTCTTTCCAGTCTTCTTTATACAAACAGAGGATGGGTGGATAGAGGAAGGAAAGAGATTGAAAAAAGTGCTTATCTCTGATCCTACTCAAGCAGCACCTCTCACCAAGCCCTTGGAGATGGAGACCAGCACCTTCGCCTGAGGTTCTCTCTGAATTGAGAGTGGCCTTTACTCTCAACTTTGAGTTCTAGAAGCCAATACTGAGAAGTCAAAGAATATTGCACAAGATATTTTACACAATCCTGCTATAAAGAAAAGCCTTTAGTACAGGTAAAGATTAAAAAAGGGTCTCAGTTGCAACTTCACTATTGCTGTGAATGAAAATCATTTACTTCACCTTATGTGGCCTATTTTCTTTATCCTTTTTGCAGATTACTCTTCTTTTTTTTTTGTAAATCAAAACAATTTATTGTACTTTAAGAGTATCTTTACAGTCATCGATTAGTTTAAACATCACAGTTCATTCTCTTTCCTTCAGCACCAAGAAAATTGATGTGATGGCCTATCTTAAGTTGGCTTCCTCTATTGGTCTTTTATTTGACAAGACACCTTTGGCAAAATAATGACAAAGGCTCATCAATATGCTACTTTTCATCTGCCTGACACTGAAATCAATGGACTGCAGAAGAAGCCTCTCAATCAGCATTGTCAGAAATGATCACCATGCTGGACAGAGCATGCTACCTGATTTCTGTGAGCACTTATTCATTCCTGAAAGCTTTCTCTCAGCTGTTACAACAGTGACCCTACTTAGAGGTCAGAGATAAAGATGCTCTACAGTCAGAGGATGCACAGTAAATGTGGAGAGGGGAGACTTTCTCAGAGTGTGAGATGATATAATGGTCTGTCTGTCTGGCCCCTGGGAGAAATCACATTTTCCATCTCTGGGGCATGTGACCTGCAGGATCTGCATTTGTGGGCTTGGAAGCCCTAATTTGTCATAAGTGACAGTTGGGATTAGTGGTTATATTCAACATTATGGAAAGAACTTACCCAAGCAAAAGTAAATGAGTTGGCATAATCAGTTTTATGAAGAAAATTTAAAGTATTCATCAAAAACTTTATAATAAAACAAACATGATTATATAAATCTTTTTATATATTCATAATTAACCAATACTAATAATTGAGTAGAAGAAAAGACTTGCCAAATGCCTTTTAACATATTTAGATAATTTTCTCCCATCAGTGATAACAAGAATTATCACATCAAAAACTGAATTCCACTAGCAATCATAAACCTCATGGAATTAGGTTTCGCTGATTTGGAAGATTCTAGGTTTGTGCTCATTCTAAGAGAGAGAATACTGTCCTGGGAGCCTACAGCCATCACTCAGAACTCTAACCCAAAGTAGAAGAAAGATTGAAGACCACGGGTTTCAGACAATAATACCCAAATTTTTCTGCCTGGTGAATATCTAAATGACCAAGGCACTTGACTGTTCTCTGCTTGAAGGAATACAAAAGCCTTTATACCCTAGAAGGCAAGAAGTTCTTTATAAAAAAAAAAAAAAAAAAAAAAAAAAAAAAAAAGGAAAGAAAGAAAAAAATTTGGCCTGCTTAAAATGCACTTCATTTTGTTCCTCATGGTTGACCAGTAATTACATACTCTTCCCCGCAAAAGGAAAACCCTACTCATTCTAAAATAGCAGTGTTGACCCTTTTGAGATATTTCAAAAGGATATTTTCAAGAAGACACTTCAAAATCCTAGAAGCAAAGGAAATATAGTTGAAATCCAGGAAAGCTGAGAAGGTACATGGTAAGTAATTAATTTGGAGACAACTGTCAAGAATTCCTCTGAGGAGGTGGGTAGTATGTTCTTCAATGACACCTTATTAATGGGTTGGCCAAGAAAAACCCCAAACCAAAATTGATTGAAAAGAGGATGTGTGAGTATCTAATGCAAACCCTGTAGGAACACTGATCACAATGCCAGGGGCCAAGGTACAGTCTTTCAGGTAAATATCCTATAAGGCCCCCACAACATAGTCAGAGCATGCGGGGGTCTGTCCCGCAGATCCCAACTCACATGATGGATGAATAATGTACCCAGACACTGATATTCAGTGAAAGAGCAGCTAGAGGTCCAAGCCACTCACAGATACCAAGGAAGGTGCTGTAAAGAGTCAGCAGCCATGGCCCGACTAGCTGGCCCTGTGGGCATTTATTTAGCACAGTTTTAATGACAAAGTCTTTCAGTCAACACATCTGTGGGTAATTAATCTGGCCATTCTCACCCCAGGAGAGCCATCCTGCCTGTGAGTAATCAAAGGTTAGTTTTAGGACCATTAGTTTACTCATGTTGTTTACATGACTAGACAAACTCTTTGGATAAACTCTTCTGCATTCCTATGTATCTATGCCCTAAGCTATTAAGTGGATTCGGCTGCCTTCAGCCAAACAATTTGTGCAAACTTCTAGGCTTTCCAAGAGGGTTTGTGTTTATTTCCTATAACTTCATCTTAAAGTTTTTTCCCACCAGCCTGACTGAACTGCCACAAAAGCATGGCTGCAAATCCCAGAGAAAGAAGAAAGACTTGCATAAACGAGGCTTTCTGGAGAATTGGCTGTAAGAGGGTCAGTGTGGAAATATGCAATGTGCTTAGGAGGCCACTGAAGCAGTCCAGGTAAGACAACTGACTTATAGTGGTTGGGGAGTGAGAAGTAGTCAGATTCAGGATATACTGATAGCCTCACACATCAATATCCTCAGACAGGAAAAAAGGGAATACCCCTCCAGTATCCCTTTTAAACATCAATCATATCACCTACCTGCTCAAAACTCTCCAAACACTTCCCACATTATGAGAAAATTCAAGATTCTAATCATGGCTAATCATGGCTAGATGGTCTTTCCGATCCAATGTTCCACCTCTGAGATCTCATTTCTTGCCAATTTCCTTGCTCACTCCTTTCCAGCCATGTTTACTTCCTTGTTGTTTCCCAAATACATCAAACATGTCCCTACCCTAGGGGCTTTGAACTTGTCTGAAAGCCCTTCTCTAGAAGTTCCCACAGTGTACTCCTCTCCTTCATTTAGGTCTTACCTTGTAGGCCAAAGAAGACTTCTCTGATAACTATTTATAAAGGAACAGCTCCAGCCAGGCTCGATGGCTCACACCTCGAATTCCAGCACTTTGGGAGGCCAGGGCAGGAGGATCACTTGAACCCAGAAGTTCAAGACCAGTCTGGGCAACATGGAGAAACTCCGTCTCTACAAAAAAATACAAAAGTTAGCCAGGCATGGTGGTATGCTCCTGTAGTCCCAGCCACTTGGGAGGCTAAGGTGGGAGGATCACTTGGGCCCAGGAGTTCAAGGGTGCAGTGAGCTGTGATCACACCACTACACCCCAGCCTGGGTGACAGAGTGAGACTCTGCCTCCAAAAAAAGAAAAAAAAAAAAAAAAAAAAAAAAAAAAAGGAAGACCTCCTTCAACACTATTTTACCTTACACAGCAATATTGTTCTTCACAGCACTTTTCACTACTTGAAATATATGTATCATCCCCTCCCCTTTTTTGGAACTCCGTTTTCTTTAGAATGTAACTTGGTGAAGGCAGATAATTTGTTTCTTATCTAATAACAGAGCAAGAGATCTATTTGGAAACTTATAGCCAGCTTATTCCACTGGGTCCACTTAGTCCCACTGTATTTTCAGTACCTACAACTTTATTATATAATATTCACTCAATGAACAATTGTAAAATAAATGAATAAAAGTAATTCATAGAGCTGCTACAGCCATCCTGTGACCACAAAGAAATTTCTTGACATGTGGTGGAAGGCGGAGCACAAAGACTGAAAGAACCCAGATCCATGGGGAAGCCCCTAAGCTGTGGAATCCATCGTTTCAGTAAAGCCCTAGCTTTTAGTTGTCATGTGAGACAATAAGTTTATCTACTTTAATTTGGAATTTCTGCTTACTCCACAACTAGGACTGCCCTAACTCCTGCATAATTTTAATCTTCTAGAAAAATGTGACATTTCAATTTCTAGAATATGTCATCCAAGAACATTTTCCTTTCCCATTTCTCATACAATCTGCATAAATTCAGCCAAATGGTTTGTAGGACTTTTAGGATTAATTTGATAATGCTTATCACATTTCTTATCCACCATGAGCCTCTATTATATAGGCATTTGAATATCCCCATTCAAAGAATGACGCAAAACAATTTTCTTGTGCTGCTGGGCAAAACTGAATTATAAAACTTAAAATGACAAAAAAAGAAAAAACAAAGCCCACCAAATCCAAAATGTGGCCTCCCAGAATGCTTGTCTTTGAACATCTTTCTGATAAAAGTGTTTGAAGCCTCTTAGAAAAACACTCAAGTAGAAAATGCTCTTGGAAGTTGACTCTATAAGGGAAAGGAATGTGTTATAGTTAACTGCTAAAGCCTAAATCACAGACACATTGCGTCTTTCAGAAATGTCTCTCATATTCTCAAACATCTTGGGCTACTTTCCAAGAATTGAATCTTTCAATTCCAAACATTTCCCTATGAATCCATTCTTAACTAAGTGTAACTATACTATTACCACTAGAAATTAATTCTTCATTTATTTATTGAGTACTTATTGCATCAGACTTTAATGCACTGAAGGAGATATCGATAAATAAGAAGATATGGATCCTAGTCTCAAGGTGTTTTGCTCAGAGAGGAAGGCCTCTCAAAAGCCTTCATAATATAGTATGCAACATAATTCATGGTAAGATTTTTCCCAATTCATTGGCCTGTTGCAAACTTCCTCTCCCATGGTCTGAGGTATGTACGGTGAACTACAGCCTAGAGTTGGTCAACAGAGAGCTCCAGTAACACAGTAATCTATGTGACTGTTTCTATAAGAGGTGCCCCTTAGAGGTGGGCAGTGTCAAGCCAGCTGACCCAGAATAAGCATTGGTCCATCGAACTGTACCTGACCTTGCCACTTGAAATACATTTGGAGACTTAGGCTGACTTATTCTACTGAGTCTCATATACCTATCATTCTTGATCAGTGACCAAAGTGGAAACCTCTCTAGCCATCTTTCCTCTCTATGTCTTTTCCAATTGGGTGTTTTGCTTCTCTTACCCCATATTATGGGTTAAAATGTGTCCTTCTAGAAAAGGTATGTTGAAGTCCTAACCCTCAGAATGTGGCCTCATTTGGAAATAGGATTGTTGCTAACGCAATTGGTTAAGATGAGGTCATACTGGGGTAGGGTGGGCCCCTAATTCAATATGACTAGTGTGCTCCTAAAAAGAACTCCAGGTAGAGAGAGAGACACAAGGAGGCCATGTGAAGGTGAAGTCAGAGATCAGAAGGGTGCATCTACAAGCCAAGTAACACCGAAGATGGCCAGAAAAACACCAGAAGCTAGGACACAGACCTAGAACAGAGTCTACTTCACAGTTGTCAGAAGGAACCAATCTGGCAGACATTTTCCTCTCAGATTTCTAGCTTTCAGAACTGTGAGACAATAAATTTCTGTTGTTTAAGTCTCCCAGTTGGTAGTATTTTTATTTTGTTATGGAAGCCACAGCACACTAATACATCCCATCTGTTGCTCCCATTCTGCTTGTTAAAAAATCTCCTGTGACCTCTGGAACTCCCATTCCATGCTAAAGAAACTTCCCAACATCTTTATTTTCTTCACCAAACAGCCTCTCTGCTTCTAGCACTGTCTTGAAGACAATGCTTTACCTGTGGCTCTCTCAAGGGCAATTCATCACTTCACTGAGACAGCCAGGTGGGAGGGGCTCTCTGGCAAAACTCCAGCCAGCCTGTGCACTGGGGTGGAGTCTTGGAAAGTTTGAGCCTTTTGCAGCAGGGAGAAATGCCTGGCCCCTCCTCTTCCTATGTGGAACCTGGGATTCAAACTGCGAGGTGGAAAGCACAGGAATAAGACACTCTGGCTTTGCAGAAGGTCCCTGTTCCCTCCTTTTTCCTTTTCACCCAATAAAACCCTGCTTTACTCACCCTTCAAACTGTCTGCAAGCCTAAATTTGCATGGCATGGGAAGGACAAGGACTCCGTCTTTAGCTGAACTAAAGAAGAGACCTGCAACAGTGCTAAGTTGGCATTCTTTAGCTCCCTGTTGCTATTTCCAGGGAATTACTCCCCAGTATGTTGCAAAACTCCCCCTCACTCTGCCGGTCAAGCCATTGGATAGCTTCTACCCTCCCTCATCACTGCTGTCTTCCAACATACTAATGGTGAATGTTTTAGATGTCTTCCACCATACTTATAGACACACCTGACACCTGCTTCGCACTCTTCATTTTCACCTCAAGTCCTGCCCTCATCTGTGTCAGTTTTTATGTTCACATGAGTAAGCTGCTCAACTCCCCACACCAATGACTCATTGTTCTCTTCACAGTGCCAACAACTGCTTTCTACTTCATTCACTAGTATTCAGGTATCTTACTTACCTGTCTCACCTGGATCTGCTCTACATCAGAATACTTACATTCTACTCCCTAGACACAGTCTCCAATCCTACATTTTTCTCATGGTCTTTTTCCTGCCAAACTTGTCTCTTTTTTTTGTTTTGTTTTGTTTCATACACATCTCTAAGCTCTCAGTGCCTCCACATTTTCTCAGGGAATGAAACCTTTCTTGGTTTTACTTTCCTATCTAGACAAGCCTCTTCACTGATCACCAACCAACACCTCTTCCATAACGGCAGTCTACATCATCACAGATGATTCTGGGGACATATCATCAAAGATGTGCCTTTGTGTGATGAGCTGAGAAAGAGCTGGTACAATGCTAATGACTAGGTAATGGGGCCTCTCAAATCCTTTTCAAAATACTTCAAAATGTAATTATTATTTATGTGTGTAATAATAAGAAATACAGGTTTTGTCTCAGCCTCCATTTCCTGGTAGACAGTTCCTAAAACCAAGTGATAAGGTGTCTTTTTGTGTGCTAATGGGATCCCTGGTGGCAGGAGCTCCTGAATACCCTCCGGATGGGGGCTAGGTGCCAGGAGAATCAACCAAGTGATTAGACAGTTGGAACTTTCAGCCCCATGCTACCTCCCACCCCACCCCTCAATGTCTAGGGAGCAGAGAAGGGCTGAAGGTTGAGGTGATCACCAATGGCCAATGATTTAATAAATCGTGCCTATGTAAGGAAGCCTCCATAAAAACCAAAAGGGCAGGGTTCAGAGAGCTTCCAGGTGGATTAACAGCAACACATCCATGTGCTGGGAGTGTGGTGCACCCCAAATTCCACAGGGACAGAAGCTCCAGTGCTCAAGAGCTTCCTAGACCTTGCCCTGTGTATCTCTTCATCTGGCTGTTCATTTGTATCCTTTAATGTAGTCTTTGTAATAAAATGGCAACCTAGTAAATAAGCCATTTTCCTGGATTCCATGACCCATTCTAGCACATTATCAAACATGAGAAAGGTCATGGGAACCACCAATTTGTAGCAAAGTTGGACAGAAGTTGTGGGTAACGTAGGTACTCACTCACTACTTGTGATTGGCATCTGGAGCGGAGGCACCCTGTGGGACCAAGGGAGGAGAACACCATTCATATTGTCTTATGCTCAATTTCTGCCTCCAAAGAAAGAAGAAGTAAAAACTAAAAGGCAGAAATGAAATCCACAAGCGGACAGCCCGGTGCCACACCCTGGGCCTGGTAGTTAAAGATCGACCCCTGACCTAATCAGTTACATTATCTATAGATTTACACACATTGTATAGAAAAGCACTGTGAAAATCCTTGTCCTGTTCTGTTCCTTTCTAATTACCAGTACGCGCAGCCCCCAGTCACGTACCCCCTGTTTGCTCAATCGATCACGACCCTCTCACACAGACCTCCGTAGAATTGTGAGCCCTTAAAAGGGACAGGAATTGCTCACATGGGGAGCTCAGTTGTTGGAGACTGAGTCTTGCTGAAGCTCCCGGCTGAATGAAGCCCTCCCTTCTTTAACTTGGTGTCTGAGGGGTTTTGTCTGTGACTTGTCCTGCTACAGGACCAAGTCCTTGATTTGATGCTACCTCCAGGTACATAGTTTCAGAATCGAGATAAATTGTAGGACACCAGTTGATATCCATAGATAACTGGAGAATTTCTTGGTGTGGGAGAAGTATCCACACATTAGGTAACAGACGTGTTCTGTGTTGAGTGTGAGAACAGAGAAAAGCAGTTTGTTACTTCTATATGGATTATTTAACCTAAAATTTTGGTTATATTACTTTGCTTGTAGTTCTTCAATCTTTCCCCATCAGTTATATAACTGAGTTCTAGCTCCTTAGACTGGCTTCCCAGGCCATTAATAATATGATCTTGCCTATCCACTTCCAAATTATTTCCCACCACTTCCTACCACTCACATTGTGCAATCTGAAGTCTCTCTGATTGGGAAATGCTTCCGCCCACAGTCTTATCCTCTCTTGCTTAGGTAATCCCATAAGGAGTTCTCTCTCCCCTCAATCTTCCGGTGAACTCCTGAGCATTCTTCAAAACTCACTGAAGACCTTACATCACTTCCATATCATTCACAGATTCCTTGGATAGAATTTATAAGTCCTGTCTTTCAAACACTTCTCCATCTTATCCACACTTCTACAATTGCTCTATTTTTATTTTTCCACATGTATCTTCACTATAGTGCAGGGTTTCTCAGCCTCAGCACTACTGACATTTGAAGCTGGTTAATTTTTGGTTGTGGCAGGGGCAGGCTGTCCCGGGTACTGTAGGATGCTGGGCAGCATCCCTGACCTCTGCCCACTAGATTCGAGTAGCATCCCTCCAAATTGTGACAATCAAAAATGTCTCCAGACATTGCCAAATGTTCCCTGGAGGACAAAAGCGCCTCCAGTTATAAGTGCAAGCCACTCCAGGGTTGCACCTTACCCTTTTCATCTTGTTAAACTCAGAAACTAGCAGAGTGCCTGCCTCATAACATACACTCAGCCAACGTTTAATGAATTGATCTGAAGCTCAGAAAGTGTGACACTGTTCCAGCAAAACACCACAGAGAACCCAGGCAGTGTCAACAGCATTCTTCCAGGTACTTCTAATGAAGACATTTTCTAGTTAAAAAATAATGTTTCACTCCTAAGACGGAAAACAGCATTCTGGGGTTTCTTTCTGAAAGCAAAGGGCATATATGCAAAGTTTCCTGAGCACCGTGGCCCGAGGCTATTTTTGACCGTGTAGCTCTTGCAGACTTAGGGCCTCCCTCCCCACCAGTCGGCTTTCTCACGCTCTTGCAGTTTTCCTGCCTGCCTCCACTTCCCCAGTAGTTTCATTCAGCAGTTCACTTCCACACACAGCACTAGGCAGAGACCCTCAGTGGACACTCATGGCTGCTCAGAACCAGGGCCTCAGCAAACATGAATGGCTCCTGTGGCATTCTGCCCACTTCCTGTGCCAAGGCATTTGGCTCCTGTGTACTGCTTTTATCTGCATTTGTCTTTTCAACCAAATGAATTTAAATTATGTCCTTATTTTTTTACTACTGGGGCTGCCTGAATTCTCTATCTTAATTTGACTTCCTAGTAAAGCCCATTTTCTTCTCAAAGAGGGGGTTATAAATACTGCGAAATGGGAAATGGACCACTTCTAGAAAAGCCATGTGAGCCCAGCTTAGCGTATGTGGGAAGGGTTCAGACTTCCCAGCACCATGGGATACGACTCAAGGAGGATATTTCATATTTGAGACAAAGAGTAACTTAACGGCTTTTCTCTCACCTACCAAATGCCAGGTCTTTTGGCCACTCTCCTGTTTGCATGGAAAATTATAAAAAGGCAAAGAGATTCTGGAGAACTTGACATAGTAAAACCAGGTGGAAATTTTTCTCCTTAAAACAATTGTAGAAATTAGAAGAGAAGTCCCTCACCAGCAGCTGACATGCCACTGTGACAAAGCAGTGCTCTTCTCGCCGATTGTGTTTGCTTTTTGCTGTCTCTCCCTCTGGCTTTGGGAAGCATTGATTTGGGGCTTTTATGTTTAAAACTTTATGGCAGACATTGTAGGTTGACTAGCCCAATTTCCATTCTCAACTCCCTTCTTCTGCCTCTAACTTCGAAGCTGGTAAAACTGAACACTCACTTTCCCAGCTTCCTTTGAAGCATGTGGCATGTCACCTATTTCTGTCCAATAGCACCTAAGATTTTTTTCTGGGGGATTCTGGGAAAGTATTTGCTTTCCTGATATGAAAGACAGATATTTCTTACGCTGGCCCCTGTGCCCTTCTTCCTGATTTGAATGTGGACATTGCCTGGAACTGGTGCCTAGAGCTGCAGCCCTTTCTAGGGACTGTGAAGCATCTCTTCTGACCATAGGCAGCTGCACCATTCTGCTACATGAGAAAAGGAACCCCCTTTCTCTAAACCTGGTAAACAACTGTTCTGTTGTTTGCTGCCAAAAGGCTTTATAATGAAAATAGCTGTATTTACACTGCAGTCAAGTCACCATGAAAATAAGTGCAGCTGTTTTACCCATTCCCTCTTCCCTATGCACTCTCATCAGAAATTCACCAGGATACAATGTGATTCGTTCAAAATCTACCTAGATTAAGCATTAATCTAAGCTAACAATGATGCTATATATTTAAGTGAAATGAAGACAGAACTTTTGTTTTATTCATCATTATAGTCTCCAATGTCTACCAGATACCTTCTATCAGGTACTTCAAAGCAGTATTTGAACTTTTAAAAAATCAACTTTATGAATCCTCCAGCATTAATGAAGTATCTTTACAAATAAATACACAGCCTGTTCTTCTAAAATAAAATTATTCATTTTTGTCTGATTAACATGTTTAAATTGTTACTTTCTTTTAATTTTAGAGATACCAAAAGTGAGTCATTTTATTAAATATTGCCCTACTTACAATTAGGATTTTCAAAGAATATTTCCAGGATTTACATTCCTTTTTGGTTTTATTTCCAGCCTCCTCATCCCTCTACTCAGTGGGATCAAGGGAGGATAGAGGTACAGTACTGGGTAGTAAATAGAAAGAAAAAAAAAAACTCCTTTAAGGACTACTGTAGGGCAGGTGGCAGAAATGAACTCACTCATGACAGTAACTCTCTGACAGCACAAAGAGGCTGAGAGAGCCACTCAACTGTCAGAGAAAATCATTTAAGGAGCAGGGGCCCTGATTTCAGACCTGGACAGATAAAGCTTTATAGCCTAATAAAATAGACTATCTAAGAGAAAGACCCAGATCATTGTGGTTAATATCAACCACACAGCAAACTATGAACAGCATAGCAACACAGTGTCTGATAACAACTAGAGCCAATGTGAGCAGCAAAAACTTTTCTCAAAACAATGGCCATCAGCCTGGTCAATTTTACAAGACACATTCAATTCCCTTTGGTTTTCACAGACCACAGCATTTCTCTATTTATAAACAATGTTTTTCACAAAGTCAATGTCCTATTGCTTTAATATACCTCTGATACTGTGGTCTATTCCAATTTGAATTGTTGGATGGCTTAATTAGAGAACTAGAAAATAATAGGAGAAAAGCCAACACCTAAATTTCCTCTGTGTGTCCGAGGTGTGTCATCCATTTCTTATTTAGGGCCCAGCGCAATCCCATGATGTGGGCAGCATTGGCTCCATTTTACAGATGTGATTGTTGAACCTGTAAGTTCACATGCTTTCACCACACCATGAACTGTGTGCGTGAAGTGCTATTGTGTCTGGGTAGAGCAAGCAGAGACCTGGTCATAAATGGGTGTGTAAGGAGTGAGCGTTCGTGTGCTGAGCAGTGATGTATTCAAATGGCTGAGAACTTTGCAACCCTGCACTCGTCATTTGAAAAAATGCAAATAAAATAATTCTTATTAAATGTCTACTTCTCATGGCAAAACTAGTTAGTGGCCAATGCCAAAAAAAAAAAATTTTAATCCAAGTCAACAAACAAATGTAGTTAGGACAAAAGCCATCAGCCTCAAGATTTTGAGCAAATTGAAAGATGCAAATGAAGAGGCTTTGGTGAATATTTACTTTTGTCTGTAGTGAGTTTTAAAGGATGGTACTGATCAAATATAAGGGTGACCACTTAGAACAGAAGACATCCAGAAGAGGCCTTTAAGCCCTACCTCCAAACAAGAAAAGCTTGGGGAGCCTAAAATAAACCCACCACTTGAGAAAAATCTGTAGGCAATATAATTATTTGTGTAAGGGAGTAGAGTGAGGAAATTATAATTTTTTCATTTACTGAGATCCCTGAAGTGGGAAATAAGCAATACCTAGAAGCCTTCAATAGTACTGAGAGCAAATGAATCATGATAGAATCAGGAGATGGCTGCCGGGGCTTAGAGAAGCTAGGATTGACTGTGTTCTGTTAAGTCACCAAGTGAATGGCTAAGGAAATCAAGGGCTCACAATTTTAAAGTATGAAGCAATCTTGAAAATTACCTAATTCAATCCCTAATCTCATAAGCTTGAAAACTACAGTCGAGAAATGGTTTTAGAACACCAGATTCTTGACAACCAGGCCAGCATTCTTCTACTACTTCATGATATTCTATCATACATCCATTATAATCAGTTATCAAATACACAAAACATAATATACAATATACTTACTCTTCAAAAGTGGTTGTAGATCAGAACAAAAATTATCTCAAGCTTTCCCCATGGCCAGATTGGAGCTGCCTTCAACATGCAAGATGTGTATTACAAATACCAAAATGAGGTTATTTTTCTAGAACAAGTTTTAGCAGCATCAAAAAGTATACTAAAATATCCCACTAGGCAGAATCTTCATCTTTAAATAAAATATTGGTCTCTGTACAATAAAAATATAATGTACAATTTATTTATTCTTGCTTTAGAAAAAAATAAAATAAACCTGGAGAATTTTGGAGCACATTTGTAAACTGAGCACAGCACAGTTATTCTCCTAATTCTCAATTTCTCACTGGAAGTGGAGGACCCCCTTGAAACTTGAGTGAGGTGAGTTAAGGACAGATAAAAGGAAGTATTACTTTACACAGAAAATAATAAACGTATGGAGCTCATTATCACAAGAGGTACAGGCAAGGAATATAAATGGATTCATAAAGGTTTTGACCAAATTTATGAATGTCAGAGCCATAAATGGCTACTGAGAGTACACCTAACCTTTAAGGTTAATGTCAGTGAGGAAAACTATGTCCTTACCCTGGAAAATCCCTTGAGGCCTCTGTTGTCAACACAATATTAGGTTGGATGGAACATGGGCTTTTCCAGCAGAGCAGTTCCAAAGTTCCTTTCAACTAATAGGAAACAGGACCAGATGAACATCCATCTCTTCAATAGAAGCATAAATGAAATGGATCCACTTTAAATGGGAAGCTGAATGAAATGATGCTGTTGAAATTTGTTATTTATATAATCAATGTGTGTGTGTGCACGTATATATGTGTGTGTGTGTGTGTATATCCAAAGCGCGCGCGTGTGTGTGTATATATATATGTATACTTTGTTATTTATATAAATAAGAAAAAAGATTTGTTTTTGGAATTGGAAGAAAGCCAATATTTGCAATGTTTGAATCCAAGCCCTGGTGCAAATTACTTCCCATTCAGTAACTTGCATTCTCACATGTCAAATGGGGAGAATAATCCCCATGGCAAGTCATTTTGTGAGAGTCATGCTAGAAAGCACTTTGTAAATTGAAAAACAAACAAACAAACAAATATATATAGAGAGAGAGAGTTGCTGTAGCATATAGCCAGCTTTAAGCAAATCTCAGTCATTTTAGCAGAAGGCTTGTGATACACATGAGATTGGAAGGCTCCTCACTTCATTTTTCCTGGGAGAATTAATACAAATATTCAAAAAGTACTTAAGACCCAAGTCAAATGCCCTCTCACAACAGCAGGGTTTCTTTCTCCTCTAAATTTCCAGAACATTTTAGTCATGTCTCAGTTAGACTATTTGTATTATGACTTGTCTGCTAATTCATCTGCTTCATTTAACTATGAGATCCTCTAAATCAGAGGCCTTGTTTTATTCATCTACATCCCTAATACTTATTATAGTTCCTCATATATAGTTGGCAATTAATGGAAGTGAATAAATCACTTAATGTGTTACGAATCCTGTTGTCTCCACCTCACACTTCACAATTAGGGAATAAAGAAATGATCCAACTATAAAATGCAATAAACCAATCATGGCTAAGGTACAAAGTCAAGACCAAGACTATGCTTGGTCTCATTTCTGGGCACCAGTCTCTAACTCCCTTATTGTGGAAAGAATAGTGTCTTGGTTCTGTTTGCATGAAAAATAAAAAGGAAAACCTGAATTACAGAGTAGTGAAATCTTCACCAAGTGAACATGTTTAAAATCCTAAAAATCTCTTTACTTTCCTAAAACCACAGTTTTACTCTTTAAAATAAGATGAACACTATATAAGTCTGACCATAGCCTCACATTTTAGGTAAGTACACCATTGCAGAGCATCTGATGGCCACTGTGATGATCCACAAATAGAAAACAGCCTTGTTATCTACAGAATTCAATGCAGGGGTCAAAATGAATGTTAAAATACAGCCTGCATATTTAGTCCATGACATGAACAAACAATTATAGGTATTTGGATCTAGTGCCTGGATTGGAAATGCCCAACTTTATCCTTAATGGCCGATTTCCAAGCATACTTCTGGTGCAATGAGCTTGACTCAATGGACTAAATGCTTTTCTTCTTTTCCCATAAGTTAGGGTGGTTCTGCTTTATCAGATTTGTTGTAATGCCTAGAAAATGTTCTCCTCCTGTTTATGGAGTTAGAAGGGTAAACAGGAAAGAGACTGCTGGCATGAAATAAATATGCATGTATACAGATGCACATATGTGTGTATGCTCACATGTAACCCTTTTTTCACTTAACAGCAGTTGAAAGAATGAGAGCGAAATGGGTCAATAAGCCACTGGACACCAGCATTTTCTTCAGCGTCCCCAGGGGCCAGTCCCACCCTACCACTGCCTTTGTGAGGGCACTCTCTGGCCAGTTTTGCTCAGCACATTCATTTAACAGTTGGCATTCTGGTTATGAAGCTGACATTCTGCTCCTCTGAGTTACGATACGCTATCTACTAACATAACAGATTTTCTTGTCAAAGGGCCTGTAATGAATGTTTATTTCAGATCTACACTTCTTAGCTTATCTGTAGCCAGACTGACTTTGCTGCCTTCAGATTTCAGCTGTTTTATTCCCCAAGGCCAAATTTACATTGGCAATTAATAATATCCTGGCGTATTCTGACCAAGTACGCATATATATATATCTTCCACCTCTCTGCATCATAAATGCATCTTACACTTACCTTATTGTCATTACTTCCTGCTGTCAATCTCATATTGGAATATGCGACATTGTTCTACTTTGTCATGGTGAAAAGTTTATCCTGCAAATGTTCAGTTTCTTAGGTCTTCCGTGAATGGCTGTGCTTATCTCATGTGTGCTTCCAGGCATCTCCAGGGCTCTGCATTTAACTTCATACTTCTAAAAGCAGCTGTACGGAGGTAATATTAATGTTATTGCAACAGACAGGCAGAGCCTCATTTCTCTCTGCTTTGACTGAAAATGCCTGTTCATAGTGAAAATGTGCAGACATTGGCATTTTTGTGTGAGGTTGGAATATGTGTGGGTCCAGCCATTGACAGCAGGAAGAAATAAGACACAACTGCCAGATGGCTTGGTTTAAAAAAAAATACCAGTCAAGATTTGCTAGTGATCCATAACCATTAGAATTATTTTCCCAAAGGATTCTCTATTCCGAGGCTAGAAAAAAATTCCTGAATTCACTCTCAGTTCTGAGATGGGGTTGCGTGAAAGAGTGGGTGATTTAAAGATCACTTATCTCCCAGAATAGGTACTTAACCTAGACATATTGGGTGTTTAAAATTCTCGATACAAGGATATAACTGCTATCATTTTTAAATTTTTTGAAGATCTGATTTAGAATTCATAGCAGGAAGGCAGAAGGTAGTAGAATGAAGATTGAATTTGGAGGTAAGTTCTAGTCTCTACCATTATGTGGTTATCTTTAGTGTACCCCTAAGCCTCAGTTTATTTTCTGTATGATGGAGATAAAATCTGCACTCTCTAGGTCATAGTCATAGTATTGTTTAAAGATCTTAAGATAAAAATGCACAGAAATGAACTCTGTAAACCATCCAATGCTATGGATCCAAGTTGCTGTTATAAACTAACACAGAAGTTCCTGAGTTGGGGGAAAAACTAGTAAGAAACCTATTAATGGCCCTGGTAGCTTTTGCAACCTGGGTTTCCTCAGATCATCCAAGTTGTAACTTTCTTGTTGTTGGTTTGATCATTAGCTTAATTCACCTTACATTGTTTTCTCATTTTATCCCCAAACAACTCAAACCTAAGATGAGTTATAACAACAAATAATAATGTTTAGAAAAAAAGGTCTGGTCCAAAACAATGGTAACTATTATAAATTTTTGATATGCATACTGGAAACAAGAATTTCAGTGGAAAATGATTAGCTTGTTGTCTTTGCATTCATTTAAGTTAAAGTGATGGTTACACTGAGACATTACTGATTCTTCACTTAACACATCCACTCAGTGTTTCCACTAGGATTTAAGTGATCCTAGACCCTGCCCCACTAATGAGAATGCCACCTTCCCACCCAGTGTGCTTCTTCTGTTCTATCTGTGGACTCCATGCTCTTTGCAGTCACAGCCCTCTTCTCTCTAGTTGGCTGCTGGATACTGTGGACCCACTCAGTTACCCCAATGTAGTACGAACTGGGTGAACACTTGCTTTATGAGTGAGTGACGCCACATGCCTCTTCTCCTTTACAGCCCATACGTGAAGGCACTGCTGGTGGAGGCAGCAGAGTGAGTCAAATCTCACAAATGACCATCACTAAATTCAACATCCCCAAATTCCTGTGTCCAGTAAGTGTGATGACTTTTTCCTAAGATACCATCAAAGGATAAATAAAATGGAATGTCATCTGTCCTAAACAATGCTTTCCCAGGGTGAGGCTTCTCTAACAGCTTCTGCATTACAGACTATCGAAAGGCAGCATTCTGGAACATTCTGAAAGCAGAGAGGGAGGGAGAGAACAAATACTGCACAGAGGTCTCAGGATTACTAAGCACTGAAATATTTTTATTTTTATTTATTTATTTATTTATTTGAGACAAAGTCTTGCTCTGTCGCCCAAGTTGGAGGGCAGTGGAGCGATCTTGGTTCACTGCAACCTCTGCCTCCTGGGTTCAAGCAATTCTCCTGCCTCAGTCTCCCAAGTAGCTGGACTACAGGCAACTGCCACCATGCCCAACTAATTTTTGTGTTTTTAGTAGAGACGGGGTTTCACCATGTTGGCCAGGCTGGTCTCAAACTCCTAACGTGGTGATCCGCCCACCTCAGCCTCCCAAAGTGCTGGGATTACAGGCCAGGTGTGGGCCACCGTGGCCAGCCATCTTTATTTCTCAACTATTATTCCAAATCAAAGAGAAGTTCACATTTTAACCTCTGGATGAAACTACAAGTCTATAGTCTTGAACTGTGTTCATTACCATATTAGGTAATAATGACTATGGACATATAATTATTGATTACAGCTTTTAAAATAACCATGCTATTGAGTAGCCTTGAACAGAAAACTGAGGTTATAATAGAAAATAAATTCGACTTTGAGAATATAAAAATTTCAATTAAAGAAACATACAATAAGAGACACTGGTCCAGAATTATATGTTTTTGGTTGATCTTTCACCATTCATGTTATGCAGCCTTCTGTGCTGCAAAACCTGGGAATAATTAAGAAAAATGTGCAGTATCAAAACCACAATAATGGCACTAGATGTTACATCACTGAAGTGAAACCATGTAGTTTTCATTTCAGGTTCCATGATTTGTTAGTCCAGTCATGTGACACGGGACAAGTCACTTTATTTATACTCAGCCTTTTAGTTTACACATTGAACCTCCTGGGATCCTGTGGGATTGAAAAATGTTGATGACAGAGAGTGTAAGTCTTTATAAACTCTGAGTTTTCAGTTCTGTTTTTAAAACATTGCTTGGATTAAATCAGCAAACTGGTTTGTTATTTCTGTTATTTTGTGCCTTTGGAAGGTTGAGCTCTTCATCTCTACTTTTACTGTAATGACTGTTACTAAAACTGACATTCCTGACCCAATTCCCCACCAGGATGATTAGGCATTCTCTTCAGGTGTGTGTTCCTTTATCACCGAACTTAGTCACTTTACTAAAGTAACTTCAGACGGGCTTTAGTTTTGAGGACAGGCTGTAAAACTAACAAGAAAAAAGGAAAATGTAAAGATGTGGACACGGAGTGATGGGTTGCCTTCCTGATCGTGTATTCAGAGGCTGAAAGCCCAGAGAACCTGGGCAATTGCTAACCCGCGGTATCTGGAGCAACCAGCAATCTAATGCGAAATTCCTTTCATCTTCCCTCCACACTCCTGTGAAAACCAGGAAGATTTCTGAAAGGCACAGAGATTCTCAATCGTTGCAACGAGGCAGCTTTCTTATAGTGTGAGTTCATGAGAGCCAGGGCAATTTCATGTTAAACATACACACAAGATGACAGGGAAGTGGGCGAACTGATAGTCCGAAATACATATGCAAACCCTCCCTTGGAAGCTTGCTTTTCACTCTCTTGTACAAAGTTAATGGAAACCAAGGAACTACCATTCCAGAATTGTTGCCCGCTTTAATCCTTAATAACCAAATAAAAATGGGCAGCCTGTATTCGGGAGCAGCTCTAGCAAGCAGACCTCTAGGAAACAAGGCTCCCTACAGACTTTCCCTTGATCTTAAAGCTTAACTTGAAACATTTATATGCACGGAGCACCTGGCCAGGAGATGTGAGGAGCCCTTTTTTTTTTTTTTTTCTTCTTCTTCTTTTCACCTTGGCTCCATTTCTTTCTTTAATAATAAATTCTCAGTTTTCTTTTTTCCCTTCTTGGAAACTGATTCCATTCCAAATAATGTTTTTTGTTCTTTCTTAATAGTTTAAGAAAAGCAAGACAAACTTGAAAACCCCCCATTAACATCCATCAGGCTCCCCGCCTGCCGATCGGTATCATCTTCACTTTAGGAAAGATGAAGCAGAAAGTCAGTGTAGGTTAATTCCAATCAGGTTGAGAACTTCTTTTGTTTGAATTCAAAGGGCTCAGGTTAACCTATTATGCAATTTACTACCAACTGGCTGCACAAATCTTCTTTCACATACCTTGCTGGGTGAAGAAGTGATGAGCGTGGAAACTTGTTCTGACTGCACCAGTTGAAATACGCAGGTGTCTGAATTATGGTCAGAAGTTTAACAGAGGAGGAGAGCTCAAATCTGTCCTAAAATAGTAACGCCGTCTGGATCACATCCTCAACAAGGTTATCTTGCATTTAACGGTAAAAAATTATACACAGAGTCTGATATAAAGACTTTTCCTCAAATCGGGTCAAAACCAGGATAGACGCTTTATAGTTATTTTGAAATAAATGTATGTAAAGAAGGGAGTACCAGCTCACGAGTATCACCAGCCTCTCTCCTCCTTTCTTTCTTCCATCTTTCATTCCTTCTTTCCTCCCCATTTTTATTTCACAAAAGATTTTAAAGACATACCTGAAGACACACTATACACACAATATAAGAGTTGAAATTGGAGCAAAAAGAAAATAGACAAGAAAACTAATGCTGAAGGAAATATTCCAAAATATATATAAATGCAAACCATTCACTCCTGTATGGTTGCTGGGAAGTGGAAGGTGGAACTTTGGCTGGCTGGATGCCCTGACTCTAGTCCAGTCCCCAGCACCAATGCTCAAGGGACGTCCAATCCATCTCCTCAACTCCCACCTCGCCCTCCTCTAATCTCAGTCTCCATACCTGAGTGATGCCTCTAAAAAGCAAATCGGATAAGGTCTTATCATTGCCTCAACATGTTATTGACTACCCCCTATACAGAGGATAAAATCAGAATCCCTCAGTGTAGCTTATACTACTAGCGTGACCTGGCACCTCACTGCTCTCCACCTCTCTGGCAATCTCAGAGCCCCACCAGGTCTGGCCACACCAGACCTCGTTCAACAATTCAAATATGTCCTTTCCTGCACAGCTTTTTCAGTGAGCTCCTCTGCCTCTCCACCAGCTAAACTTGCACTTCAACTTCCTCCAGTTCTGGGTCGTGCTCCTCAGACTGGAGTAGGTGCTCCCTAAGCATGTTCCCACCTGTCCTTCCTCGTCACGGCACCTGTCACACTTCATTATTTACTTACCAGCTGGCTTGTGCTGTTTGAGAATGCACTCTGGGAGAGTAGGAGCCGGGTCTAGGTTGCTCCTTATTTCCAGCATCTATCAGAGTGCTTGTCATATCACTATTGCTTACCTATACGTTATTGTTGGCCACAGGCATAAATCATAATAACAACTGACATCAAATAAACATTCACCATGGGCCAAAAAAAGATGCATCATGTTTTACCTTCTTTATCTTTGTAGAAAAAAACATTTATTCTTCATAATAAAGCCATTATCTTTCTTCACAGTAAAGCTATGAGGTACGTTATTATTATCTTCATTTTACAGATGAGGAAACTGAGCCTGCAAGCAAGTGACAAATGATGCTTCCCAACAGCCTAAGCAATAAACAGACAATGTTCAGTTGCAAAATTTATAGTGGAAAAAATTCACAATTGTTGGGGAGAAACATAACTTTTCCCAGATTGTGAAACTTAAAATATTAATTCCCATGGGTTATGTGAAAGCATTCGCCAATGGCCTGATTGTATGGATGGCAGCCTGGGGATCCCTACAGAGAACAAAGTAACAGGCTTTATGAGACCCCTTGCTAGTGTCTCTCAATACAAGCAATGGCACAACACGAAAGCACAATTCACCAGGCTCCCACCTACATCAGGCAAAACACACAGCTCTCCCGTGGCCTGGCTTAAACCAAGGGGTGATTTAATTGACCAAAATCAAACCTAGCAAATATTCATGTTGTGACTTTGAGATCATTTTCCCCCTGAGAAGAGGGAGGAAAAGGAGAGTCCATAGGAAGGAAAGGCAAGGACTGGCGACTTACTCTAAAGAGAAGGGCAACGCAGGTCTGCAGGCGAGCTGCCTCCACCAGCATAGTCTTCCTGACTGATCTCTGAAAAGACATGCTGACCTGGGCCTGATGCCTCCTCCGCCACCTGGAGGCTTTGGTCTCAGTGGCTCCAGGAGCCTTTCTGCTCTCATGGCCACCGAATCTATGTCTAGGTTACAAATACCTGCTCTTGCGGGAGAGGGAGGGTATTTTATTTTGTTGTATTTAAAAGTGACAACCCTGCTCCCAGAGCAAAGCTTTGGGTTTGTTTGAGGTTTGATCATCAAAATGGAGTTAGTCAAGCAAGGCAATTCTGACTACTTCCTCCTCACCATCTAGGTGCCATTGAGATATAAAGCCTTTGGCAGCAGAAAACCCATGCACACATACATATGCCTGCACATGCATGCACCCACAGGTCTTCTTTTGTGTTGGGTGCAACGGTCCACTTTGGAACTCTGTGCCATTTGCATATGTGTTTCTGAGCCTGATGAAAAATTTTTCTCTGAAACAACTGAGCTTTTACCAATTATTGTCAATCACAGTCTGTATTTTACTATCTTGGAACTATCTCCCTGCAGCCCTACTGTGGTTATTTTACTCCACTCCATCTACTGCAATATGAATAGAAATCTTAGACCACGTGAATAGAGAGGTCGAAAGAGAGCAAATTTTCTCTTTAGTTGCAATAATATGATATCTAAAAAAATTAGTTCTATATGTTAGTATTTTTCTATTAAAGCCATGTACCTATGCATCTGTTTTTAAAATATACACTTGTCTTTCAGACATTTGCAGTATTTCTCAACCTTTAAACAAACTTCAGGAAAATGACTGTAACATAGATAATGTAAATTTGAACAATATAGACTCCCTTTTTTCCTGGAAGACACAAAGAATAAAATATTATCCATAAAAGTCTGAAAGTTTTAGTTTATTTAGAATAAATGCTAGGGTCTTTAGAATATTTACCACCCACTTATTTGCTTCTAGGACATTTTGTAAATCGATGAGTCCAATTCTATGAAGTGGATGAGAATAAAGCTGTCCACTTACATTCTTCCTACTAGTCAGCCATGAAATTTAAAATTCTATGATAATAGATGTATGTGATATTTCTATATATGGTTTTTGATATTACATCCTGAGTTTCTTTTGATTCAACATTTACTAGTTATTTAATATCCTCTTCCTTTCAGTTAATTACTCCATGAAAAAAAATGGAAATGGTTAAAAGTTCAAAATGACAGAAAAGAGAAGATTGAACTCCTTGAGAAATAAGTCCAAACTTTAGATGCAAAATGACAAACATAAAACAAAAGGAAGTCAGTATATCTGTCCTGGCAAAGAAAAGAAAAGTTCTCTATTTTTCTCATAAGAAAAAAAAGTAATAATCTTAAATTTAGAAAGGGAAATTGAGGTTACATTCCTAAACAACAGAATCATCTGGGTGGTGAGAGGCAGAATTTGTCCAGTCTATCAGGAAGTAAAGATTAGAGTAGACAATATCACCTTAGAGAGTAGAGAACACAAACATTGTAAATGTAATCCAACCTGGAAGAAGCATGGAATGCAGTTCATGATTTCTGGAGGACAGTTCCTTCCAGCCCTAAGAATCGGCAATTTGCCTACCATTTAGTAAATAGCCTTTACTTAGTGGAGGGTAGCCTAATGCTATAAAAAAATAAAACATCTATCACAGCCCCTGCTCATTAGTACTACACAGACCTCACGAATCTTTGGTGCTGTATTAACGCCAAGTACTCTCTCACTTAAGTGGTACAGCCTGTGTTCCATTAGAGACGGGTAAGAAGAGGCACCAGTTCTTTTTTAGCAATCAGGTTTTTTTTTTAAAAAAATTGCCCATCCTCATCTTAAACTTTTCGATAGCTTGTCAAAATAAGGGACAGTGGAAGCACACAACATAACAAAATATAAATACCAAACCTAGTCCTTGCGAGAAAACTCCCCAGCGTTCCCTACCCTGTTCAATCACGCTGCTCATTAAATAAGTCATTTTAATACTCACTGTCAGCCCAGTCTTCTAGGTGCCAGGATTTTCTTTTGAAGAGAGAAGGTGCTCTGTGGGCCAGCCTTGCAGAAGGGTAAACATGTGGAAACCAGGACGGGGTTTTCTAGTATTTAAGATCTGGCATCTTCTAAATTTAGGGGCACTCCCCTCCCCTCTTTTTGGGCTTAAAATATTTTTAAATTTTATTTTATTGTAATGTTTTAGTTTGCACAGACACAATGTGCTGTGAAACACACCTCAAGTGTCTTTTAAAAATTAAAACAGGGTTGATTTGTAGTGTCAATGATTCCTGCTAATCAAAATCACTGACAATTTTTCAGGAGGGAAGAAGTATGGTTTAGCCCTCTCACTAGAGAGCATTGCTTCATTTTTCTGTTTTGATCTAAATCTGAATGTTTTCCTGCAGATAATTCTCTTGCATTTTTAAAGGGGAGAAACAGGCAATAAAATTCTAAGAAAATAGATGTTTATTTGGACACACAAATTTCCATCCCTGACTCCAGGCGCATGAGCAGAGCTTCAGGTCCCTCTGCTGGTCCAGCTCAATGGGAGCTGTCAAGGGCAGGTTCAGAGACTTCCACCTCTAAATGAAAACTTATAAATAGGATGTTGTATTTATTCTTTTCCTACGGCCAAGGACCATCACTGGGATGCAGGGAGTGGTAAGTGTGGACTCCAATTATGACAGGAAAAACAAGCAGCTGCCCAGACAGAATTCCTCTAAGTTGTGTATCTGACTCAGAAGCCAATGTACATTTCAATACATGCTCCATTTTCTAACCATGCTTTTTTGAAATTGTCTTTTAAAGATTAGGAGTAGTTTTTGTGATCCAGAAAATTTATAAGAAGCTCCTTGTCTTTAAAGTCAAGGATTTCTTTAAAAAACTAGAGAAACAAGAAGAAAGAAGGCAAGAGAACGTGACAAAGCAGTAATTTTCCCAGACTCTTACGTTCTAGCAAAACAAATCTGTGTAAGTATAGTTTGGTGGGCAGTAGACTTGATTCTTTTCAACCGGAGAGTCATGCGATGGTATTCTAGTACTCTTTTTCTATGAGAATAAAATTGATTTTTAATGTTTTTAAACAGTATGTGTGGCTTAACTGTAAACCCATTCAAGAAAGCACCATTCTCTTTAATTATCATTATGAGGGCCTTTATGCAAATTCATGAATTAACACCAGAAAAGGATAGTGCTATTTTCTAACACTAGTCTTCATTATATTTTCATACCATTCTTAAATACAAAAATATAATATTAGAGAAAGAAAAAAACTAATGAGGTCACTTAATTCAAGTAAGTCAAAGCGAATAATATTTGAACAGTGATTAATTGGTCTAAAGCTATCACTTTAAACCAAAGAGTTAATAATGACCCAGAACAAATAATGACAGAAATACATATATATTTATTTAGATATATATATCTATATATGTGTATATATAGTGTATATATGTATATATGTATATATACACATATATGTGTATATACACCATGTATACACATATACACACATGTGTATACATAGTGTATATATGTATATACACATATATAGTGTATAGGTATGTATATACACATATATAGTGTATATATATACTATATATAGGTATATATACATATACAGTGTATATATATACATATATAATATAGAGAGAGAGCAGGTGCTCTGTGAGCCAGCCTTGCAGAAGGGTAAACATTTGGAAACCAGGACAGGGTTTTCTAGTATTTAAGATCTGGCATCTTCTAAATTTAGGGGCCCTCCCCCTCCCTCTTTTGGGGTTTAAATATTTTAAATTTTATTTTAAATTTAAATTTAAAATATTTAAATTTTATTTTAATTTTTTAGTTTGCACAGACACAATATATACACTATATACATATACATACACTATATGTATATATACACTATATGTGTATATATATACATATATACATAGAGAGAGAGAGAAAGAGAAAGAGACAGACACAAAGAGAGAGGGAGAAAAAGAGAAGAGGGAAAATGAGAAAAATACTACTTCACCTAGCTGATGGGACCCTCAAAATTATCCAAAATGATAATGACTTTTTATGTTATACATCTTAGTATTTAATAGAATAGCAATAGAGAAACATCTTTCTGGAATGTCTGAAATTATTCCTGCAGAAATCCACTCCTCCTCAGTGCGAGGATCCCCATTCTGAGAAACATACAGGAATGGCAACCCATGTGCCAGCCATCTTTCTCATCACATCAATCCCAGCCCACACGCGGGTCTGATCACCTTTGTTTTAGACACACAGGGTGAATGAATATTAATTACAATTGCTACAGCCCTATTATTTTCACAATGAATTCAACTTTCTAGTAATTGAGATATTTGAGTATTTTTAGTGAAGACCATTTTGCTAAACAAACAAAAAACAACAACAACAACAACAACAACAAAAACTGTGAGGCAATTTTAAATTACATTGACTTAAAATTCATATTATTTGAAGGATTCTGTTGCTAGAGGAATTAAGGACACGAAGGTCACTTCCAAACTTGTTGATAATCAGAAGCAGATGGACGTGCTATTAAAAATTCACATACCCATGCCCACATCAGAGCTACCAAATCAAAATCTCTGAGGACGGGTTCCTGGAATCTTATTTATTTATTTAGCTTCCAGATTTGGAAACCACTGCTCCAGGATGTTGCAAAATCAAGAGAGATGTTAAATGATTTGAATGAAAACATATCCCAACATCTGGGCAGTTCCCTGCAGCCTCAAAGACTAGAAGAGCCGAGGCCACACCATCTCCAAAAGCACCAGGTACAAGTCTGTTCTCCAAAAATGCACAGAAATAGAATACTGTGTAGTACACTTTTAGGTAAATGAAATGAAAATCATAATTTAAAATGCTCTACCTTGTTCCCATTGTACAGAGTGATGTATTTAAATTACTAGCTTTTGCGTCTTTACTTTTTAAAATTGTTGTTGGAAAATAAAATCTATCTCGTTTATTGGGCGGCAAAGCTGCAACATAAAAGAACAATGTTGCCATCTAGTGGTCAATTGAAGACATTCCCGAATGAGACCATTGCATGAAGTTTCGAGTTGAAGGAAAAGATAGCTCAGGAAATAAAGTAAATATATTTCATAAACGCAAGACCTGAAACTACAAATATCCTAGAAGGTAACATTGGAAAAACCCCTCTAGACATTGGCTTAAGCAAGGATTTCATGACCAAGAACCCAAAAGCAAACGCAATAAAAACAAAGATAAATAGCTCTAATTAAAGAGCTTTTACACAGCAAAAGGAACAGGCAGCAGAGTAAACGGACAACCCACAGAGTGGGAGAAAATCTTCACAATGTATACATCTGACAAAGGACTAATAACTAGAATCTATAATGAACTCAAATCCGTAAGAAAAAAAATCCCATCAAAAAGTGGGCTAAGGACATGAATAGACAATTCTCAAAAGAAGATATTCAAATGGCCAACAAACATATGGGAAAATGCTCAACATCACTAATGATCAGGGAAATGCAAATCAAAAGCACAATATGATACCACCTTACTCCTGCAAGAATGGCCATAATCAAAGAATCAAGAAACAGTAGATGTTGGTGTGGATGCAGCCACCAGGGAACACTTCTACACTGCTGGTGGGAATGTAAACTAGTACAGCCACTATGGAAAAGAGTGTGGAGATTCCTCAAAGAACTAAAAGTAGAACTACCATTTGATCCAACAATCCCACTACTGGGTATCCACCCAGAGGAAAAGAAGTAATTATTTAAAAAGGTACTTGCACACGCATGTTTATAGCAGTACAATTCACAATTGGAAAATCATGGAACCAACTCGAATGTCCATCAATCAACAAGTGCATAAAGAAACTGATATATATATATAATGGAATAGTAAGTATCCATGAAAATGAATGAATTAACAGCATTTGCAGTGACCTGGATGAGATTGGAGACTATTATTCTAAGTGAAGTAACTCAGGAATGGAAAACCAAACATCTACGTTCTGACTGACATGTGGGAGCCAAGCTATGAAGACACAAAGGCATAAGAATGACACAATGGACTCTGGGGACTTGCGGGGAAGAGTGGGAAGGTTGAGGGATAAAAGACTACAAATATGGTGCAGTGTATACTGCTCAGGAGATGGGTGCACCAAAATCACCACTAAAGAACTTACTCATGTAACCAAACACCACCTGTACCCCAATTAACTTATGGAAAAATAAAAAATTAAATAAATAAATAAATAATAAAATAATTACTTATATAATTTCCTTGTTGATGCTAGGAAATTTTTACCAATTTAACTCCATTTACCATCATCTCATCTTTTGTATTATTGTCATGCATTTTGAACTTCATATTTTTATTCTCAAAATAAATTGTTTTTGCACAGTCATTAAAAAAATTAGTAAAAAAATTCCATTATTGAGGGGATTTCTCTCAACTACAAATGCTACTACCACCAGACCCCCTTAACCTTCATGCTAGCTTCTAGCTCTAAAATCAAAGTATTGGTCAGTTGACAACAAGGTTGTGTTTCATTTGACTCTAACAATAGTATGACAAATCCTCTCATGTTTCTGTATTTGTGAAGGTTCTAAGGTAGATGTTAATACTGGGAGTTTCTCAAATCATCAGTGATACCACCCTTTGAAGCTGTGGCTGGGCTACTAGTTTATTCCAATTACTCAAGCTGCCAAGGAAGATGTGAGCCTCCTTGAAAGGGAGATTTCAGCCCCTTCCCCACCTCTGACATCTTAGGGGGTGACACTGCTTCTCCAGGTATTCTCTCTAGAAGCCATCCTAGACTGAGCCCGCCTATGTTCCAAGAGTCAGCTGTGTGAAGGAGTTGGCCTCCCAAATCATCTAAATGAGGGAGACTTTCATGTCTGCACATGTATGCACACTTGACCATAGATATTAGTGCACATATGATCAGCAAGTAAGGAAAGCAATAAATCAAAGAAGTATATTACTAAGTAATTTTAGTTATTTTAATTTTAAATAATTGGTTTCATCTAAGTGATCTCAATTAGGTCATGGTATGTCTTAAGCTGAATGTTACTCTAGCTTAAATTTTTTGTTTCTGAGAGTTACAAGACTGGTCTGAGGACAGCCATCTTTAATAGATGGTGTGTCTTTGAAAGGTGGAGTGTATAATGTTATATTTCAGAAAACAGCAAAATAGCTCTCTTACACATTGAAACAGGGTCCCCTAATATAGCAGAGGTCCCGAAGGAGCTTCTTAGAGGGAAATCCCAGTCACTACTAATAGTAATCTATTCTTTGTACTTTTCACTTAATGGGACCTATTTCTGTGTTTGCCTGAAAAAAAGGCATTCTTATGCAAGATTTGTTTCTTGATTGATTTAGGCAATCCGTATTTCCTATCTAATCCTTCGGAAATGAAAAGGTGCATGATCGGTGTGAGAGAATGGGTTCATAGAAAACCTCCACTAACCCTCTTGAAGAACTTACAGGTAGCCTGAGGCCAAGGAGATACTGTAGGGCTCTCCTGTTCCAATCTGTGCACACACAGGAAGATCTGCTGGGAGAGAATATTTAGGGATAACCTGGAGAAAGGGTGACAGCGAATACAAGGCTTATAGCAGCCTTCCAGCTTATATTGCAAACTCCTTGCTGGTAAGGCCTTAGATATTGAGTTTATTGTGTGATTACATGGCCAAGGGAATGGGGTGGGGGATAGTTTCTATGTACCGGAAACTCTTTAGAAAAATTAGCTCATTTAATCCTTGGAACAACCCTTTTAGGTAGTAGGATCATTATCCCCATTTTATAAATGAGGATATAAGCTGCATTTCTTTCTTTTATTAGTTTATTGTGCTTCCTTTTTGTCACTCTCTAATTTATGACATTGGAGCAGAAGGAAAAACATAGGCTTCTTTGAACTTCCGGTAGTTTGGTCATCAAATGTACAAATATATACACGTATATGTTTATTTTACAAATACTTTTTGAGTACCTACTATGTGCAGGGCATTTGCTTGATACTGTTGAAAATGGGAAGATAAACGCCAAGCCGCAGCAATCAAGATGCTCACAGCCAGTACAGGAGATTAAAAATAAAGACTTAAACTTCACTGTGAGAGTAAAATAATGTAACTGATTATTTCAAAAAGAGAGGAATGGAGCCAGTGAATCCTGTAAATCTCTTTGAACCAGAACTCATCCACAGCTTAACCCCCAATAGATAAATAGCTTTTTTTTTTTTTTTTTTTTTTAGATGGAGTCTCGCTCTTGTCACCCAGGCTGGAGTGCAATGGTGTGATCTCAGCTCATTGCAACTTCCGCCTCCTGGATTCAAGTGATTCTTCTGCTTCAGCCGCCTGAGTAGCTGGGAGTACAGGCACCCAGCACTATGCCCAGCTAATTTTTGTATCTTTGGTAGAGACAGGGTTTCATCATGTTGGCCAGGCTCGTCTCAAACTCCTGACCTCAGGTGATCCACCCATCTCGGCCTCCCGAAGTGCTGGGATTACAGGCGTGAGCCATTGCGCCTGGCCACAGATTAACAGCATTTTTGGAACATATCATTCACTGACTCCCAAAATATCATTCCCTGGATAGATCTTAGCTTACAATTCACCAAGCAACCACAGGAGAACGGTAGAACCGGCCCAGAGGATGCAACCCGGAGAATGGAATTGTGGGGAAGAAGCACCCAAGAAGAGCAGCTGCAATCAGCTCATTAGCACTGCCGTGGAGCCACGGCTTTGATGCCAGTCCAGTAACAGGAGTGGCTTCTATCATACTCACAAAATGGTCAAAGGTTCCACTGACTTCATTCTGATCTACAGTATCTTATAAGAATGGTCTAGAATGCCGCCTAGTTTTTCACACATTCATGGGAAAATGACGGCACATTTCCCCTCTCTGGATCTGGTATGAAAGACTGTTAGAGAGGCATGGCAGCTAACTCCTATAATCCCAGCACTTTTGGGGGCTGAGGTGGGAGGCCTCCTTGAGCCCAAGAGTTTGAGGCTGCAGTGGGCGATGATGGCACCACTGCACTCCAACCTGGGCAACAGAGCAGAACAAGATCCTGTCTCTGAAAAATAAAAAATTTTAAAAAAGTTTTCAAAAGACTGCCTAGCTAGCCAAGCCCCTCTCTCTACCTTAAATGGTGCCTCTACCTACTCCCTGTCTTAGACCTTTTCATCACTGAGGGTTTTCTGTCACTCTGTAACTGCTATTTACTTCTGTGTCAGTTAGGGTCCCATAAAGATTACTCAGGTTAAGTTATTTGAAAGGGTTCAGGAAACTTCACAAAGCACACTTACCTAAGACTTGAAATAAAGGCAAAAGCTCAGGTATACCAAGAGAAAGAGATTGCACTCAAGCACTGGGAATCTGAGACATCTCCAGGCACTAGGTTTCTTCTGATTTGCATAAGGAGGTGCTTGCTCTCCAGATTAAATAACCAAGACTTGTGACATGAACCTGGAAAACCTCTAGGCAGAAGTCCCCCCAAACCCCACACCCCTTTGTCAGCCAAGTCAGGCAACGGGTCATACCAGGTGAAAGCTATCAACAAACATTCTGGCTCTGGGGTTTGCCAGGGGATTTCTGGACTGTAAACAGTGCATTAAAAATCACTGATTAGTTGGTTAGTTAGCCCACTGACCTTCAATTGGGCAAGAGTCAAAACAAAGCACCCAGGCATTCATGGAGGTCAGCATGGAGCTGCCCAGTCAAGCTGTAAAAATAACTGTATGACACAGGTGTGAGCAAAAGAAACTGATTCTGATTCATGTAAGCAGCAAGGAATTTAGTTAGACTTGGAAACAGGCACATAGCAAGGCAGGCCCTGGACAACGTAGCAGGAATGACAAGGTGCTGCCAGGACCTAATGGAGTTCCAATCAGTTTTTCAGTTCTTTTGTCTCTCTATTCATAGTTCAAATTCACAGTAAAAAGAACATTTCAATAACTAGACTTGGGTTGTGTATCTATCCCCAGTCTAAGTAAGTATGGGGCTCCTGATGACAGTTAAACTAGACTGGGTGAGAAGCAATTTCTGAAAAGAAAATTGTTGTTAGAAAGGCAAAATTGGCCGGGCTCGGTGGCTCACGGCTGTAATCCTAGCACTTTGGGAGGCCGAGGCGGGCAGATCACTTGAGGTCAGGAATTCAAGACTAGCCTGGCCAACATGGCAAAACCCTGTCTCTACTAAAAATAAAAAAAAATTAGCCAGGTGTGGTGGTGTGCACCTGTAATCCCAGCTACTCAGGAGGCTGAGGCAGGAGAATCTCTTGAACCCGGGAGGCAGAGGTTGTGGTGAGCCGAGATCGCACCATTGCACTCCAGCCTGGATGACAGAGCGGCACTCTATCTCAAAAAAAGAAAAAAAAGAAAAAAAAAAATGAAGAGAAGAGAAGAGAAGAGAAAAGAGAAAAAAGAAAAGAAAAGAAAAGAGAGAAAAAATTGCATTTAGGGTTGCCAAAACCCAGCCAATGTTCACTACAGCTTGTGACCAACTGTAAGTGAGAAGTCTTGGGTAATTTGTGTAAAATACTTTATGTCTAAAGCAATGGCCTCAAGTCATTTCTTCTGAACATACTGCTCTTTTCTACATTCCTCTTCCTATATTACACTCACCCCACCCACCATATACCACCAGCTGCACACAGCTATTGTTGTTTTAGAAAACTGTATGTACTAGCTGATGTAAAAATGTAAACAAAAAAATAACAACTGGTGGTTTTTAAATAGATTTTACTATAAAACTTATATATGCCATTATAGAAATGTGAAAGTGAAGACATTTATAATGAAAACCATAAAAATAATTTGTAATTGTACTATATAGGGGTAGATTCCTATAAATATGTTGTTATATTTCCTTCAGGTTTTATATTGCTATTGTAGTTTTGCCTATGCATTTGTATAGTAATGTAAACATCATCTCTTCCATACTGTTATAATAACATAATTTGGACCCTGTAGTCTATTCAGATTTGGTGCGGGGGTCACTGGCTTTTTTTAAAAAAACTTTGTTTTATAATGAACATTTGTACTCAAGTTTATGATTTTTCCCCATATATATGCACGTGTATTTTTTAAGAAATTTGTAGTTTGGGTGGCCTTTACAGAGCCATGTGGATTAACTTTGCCTAAGAGTCTCTGAAGAAACAAAACAGCTGCACAACCTCAAGTAACCCTGGAAAATGGTGCCCACAAGGGGAAGCAATTGGAAATCAGCCCAAGAGCTTGCCAGGAAGAAGCAAAGAGGGTGAGAGCCAGCAGAAATCAAACGATTTAGCAAGGCGGGTGGAAGTCACTTAGAGCCAAAGAACTGCCCAGCTAGTCCCTTCTGAGAAAGAAAACACTGTTAATAGCAGAAGTCTAGGTTCTGGCATCAATTTAACTTGCATCGTAGTCTGTTCCCACTTTCTGTCCTCAGTCTGCCACCCCACCAAGAACTTCTATATTTTCTGGTGTCTCCATGCCCTTCCCAGTCCCACTAAGAACCTATTTATAACAGCAGGAGCTCGCCTTGGTCCACTGTGACATGCAGGATGCTTTGCTGGGAAAGTTCTGCCTGACTCACTGAGGCTATGTGAAGAGTGGGGAGGGAGTTGGCGAGGCGAGTTTCTGGCGTGACTGTCCTTAGAATGTGTACTGAGTTTCCTCAGGGTTCACTGCTCCCGTCTGTGACTCAACCAGAAATGTAGAACATGCATGAAGACTGTGTGAACCACAGGTATTTGATTTGGTGGGTGGGGGGCATAGGGCTACACTGAATTCATAACTATGGAAATAGTTTTTTCTCCATAAATTTTCTGTCTCCCTTAATCTATAGTGCTACCTGACCCTTTAACGTTGGCCATGAACAAATCACAGAAATATTTTCCTTAAAAGATGAGTGGGAGGAAATTCTAAAACTGGCTAGGAGTGATGTTTTAAAATTGCCATGTATTAATACTATCAAATAACCAAATATTATTTGATCGTACCAAATCAGGGTGAAAGGTAAAGTTTTTTATGAGATTCAAGTGCAACTTACCTAAAAGTAATATTTTAAAATTGACATCCTGTTTTCCTACAAAAGCTCCATGGTCTATTAATTTGCCAGTGAAAATTACTGAGCTACTTTTGTTTGTTAATGAGATAAATGCCAAACACAAATGTGAGTTAAGCTTGACACTGTGAATGAAGCCACTAAGATATGTAATGTCAAAGCCATCTCTCATCAAAAAGCACTACGAGCGTGTCATGTCTAGATTCTGGGGGTAAACCCTTGGTTAATAATAGCATAGAAGAATCACAAATTTATTCACACTATAATGACATGTAAAGAAAATACAGATTTCCACTTCCTCCTATAATTGAGTCTATCTTTCTCATAAGCCTCTACCTGGTGGATAATGAGAGGGAAAAAAAAAAAAACTTAACATAGTCTGATTCAATAATTTAAAATATCCCTTTGGTAAATGCTCCATCTCTGAGGTCATGAATGAGGTCAAGATCAGTCTCTTAAATATCACTCCAGATCATCTCTGGCTTTATCAGCAAGGAGTGTGGTGTATACAATCAGATGGTGACAGAAAAGACAATAGCCATCCTCTGGACCCTCTTTGGCCCCTTAGGCACAGTGACTTGTTCAGGCTGGATTTAAACACTAAATTGTGACGAGCCCATCTCTGGGCTTCCTGCTGGCATCTGTTACTGAAAGGCTGCTGCGTTTCCTGGCTTCATGTGTGGGATTCTGTGAAGTCCACTCATGTTCCAGGCTTGAGTTTGCCATGAGCAAGTGCTGCAGCCTGTCAGAGTCTGCCCCTCCTCTTCCCTCTGCCCTTTGCCTAGGCTGTGCACTTAGCTGTGAGGGCATCCCTTACCCTTCTTCTACTACAGATCCCTGGCCCATTCACTGGCTCTCCTTGGAGACCTGTGGGCTTGTTTGAGTTCCATTCACATCCCAGAGGTGTGAAGTAGACCTGGGAAAGCTAATCCTGGCCCTTCTTCTGCTCAATCCTGTTCTGCTACTCAGTGCTCGGCTGTGGCCATCCTGACCCCTCCACCATCCCGTGTTGAGGTGGTCATTCTATATGGAAGTTCCTTACAGGGTTCCAAACTGGGCAAATTATTCTCCTTTGACCCAAAACCTCTCCTCCCTTGGCTTCTGACCAGAAAGAAAAAAAATGGGGACATGTATGTCTCACCCAGCCTCTCCCATTTTTCTCTCCTTCTAACAATCTCCTGGTAGGGGGAGAGTTGGGTGAGGATTCCCGTAGGTAAACTCCACAAACTGCCAGTCTTGACTCTTGAAATTTTAAAGAATCTTGGTTATTAGAAATACCTCAGCTGGCAGAGACACAACAAATAAAGAAAACTTCAGGCCAATATCCTTGATGAACATCAATGCAAAAATCCTCAACAAAATACTGGCAAACTGAATCTAGAAGCACATAGAAAAACTAATCCACCATGATCAAGTAGGCTTTGTCCCTGGGATGCAAATCAATAAATGTGATTCATCACATAAACAGGACTAAAGACAAAAACTATGATTATCTTGATAGATGCAGACAAGGCTTTTGATAAATTCAACACACCTTTATGATAAAAACTCTCAATAAACCAGGAATTGAAGGAACAAACCTCAAAATAGTAAGAGCCATCTATGACAAACCCACAGCCAACATCATATTGAATGAGCAAGCTGGAAGCATTCCCCTTGAATAGCAGCACAAGACAAGAATGCTTTCTCTCGCCACTCCTATTTAACATAGTATTGGAAGTCCTGGCCAGAGCAATAAGGCAAGAGAAAGAAATAAAGTACATCCAAATAGGAAGAGAGGAAGTCAAACTATCATTGTTTAGAGATGACATGATTCTATATCTAGAAAACCCCATAGTCTTGGCCCAAAAGCTCCTTTAGCTGATCAACAACTTCAGCAAAGTCTCAGGATACAAAATCAAAATACAAAAATCATTAACATCCCTACACACCAACAGTTAAGCTGAAAGCCAATTCCGGAATGCGATCCCATTCACAATTGCCACAAACATAATAAAATACCTAAGAATACAGCTAACCAGGTGAAAGAGCTCTACAATGAGAATTACAAACCACTGCTCAAAGAAATCAGAGATGACACAAACATGGAAAAATATTTCCTGCTCATGGATAGGAAGAATCAATATCATTAAAATGGTCATGCTACCCAAAACAATTTATAGATGAAATGCTATTCCTATCAAACTACCAATACCATTCTTCACAGAACTAGAAAAAGTTTGTGTAAGCAAAAAAATCTGATTATAACTTTTTAAATTTAGAACCTTAACTCTAATGGTGTTTCTGTATAGTTTAAATATAAATGATATATTTAGTTTGTATAAACCAATATAAAATTCTCAGTAATGCATCTACCACATATGTGAGGGAGTATCACTATGCCTTGTTTGGTATATTACCAAGGGTTTTTCCCTATTTGAAAAAGTCACCAAGGTTCTACTTCTTATTGAGTCACATAGCTGGATAGTTCTGCATGGCTAGCTGCCATACTCAGGATGACTGTGGAGGCACAAATATTTTGTCTTCTGGTGTCATTTGTACCCTAGCATTATGTTGAAATGCTTATTAGTTCACCATTTGCCAATTATTATGAAATGCATATTATTTGCCAATTTCTTCTATTCTCCTTTATGTTATAATTAGAGCACTCTCATGTGCTCTAATTTAAATAACATAGTATCTTGTGTTAGCTCTAAAAATTTCTTTCTAAGACAGTAAAAGGAAAAGAAAATATAAAACTATTTGTTGGAGGAGAAGGGATTGGGGAAGCATTGGTCAACAAACACAAAATTTCCAGTTACACAGGAGGAATAAGTTCAAGAGACCTCTTGAACATCATGGTATCTATAGTTAATAACAATATATTGTATACTTGAAAATTGCAAGGAGATTTTAAGCACTTGGCACAAAAAATACATATGTGATGTCATGCATATGTTAAAGAGCCTGATTTAGCCATTCCACAATATACACATTTATCAAAACATCATGCTAGATACCATAGGTATACACAATTTTTAATTGTCAATTTAAAATACATAAATAAATATTTGTTATATAAAGAGAGTTAGAATCAGATAAGGTTAAGAGTCACTGTTCTATGCAGTTCCTATTTTTCCGCTTTCCATATTAAGTGTTTCCTGTGTGCCAAACACTACGTATTTCCCAGACTTGCTCTCTTTCACTTTTCCCAACCTTCTATAGATGATATAAAACTATACAATTTTACATTGGTTTATATAAACTAAAGCTTAAAGAATCTAAGTAAACAAGTAAGTGGAAAAATCCAAGATTCAAGTTCAAGTCCACCTGGCTGCAAGGCCTGGCATCTTAACCATTCCATGTATTTAACTAATGTAGAAAAAGGTCATCTTTTGTAAATATTACTACCATATTTTTATGTACATAGTTTAACAACCTACTTATTGAAGATATTTATCTAGCAATTAAAAGGAGCAGCAACTAAGCACTAGAGCCTTTTGTTTTAATGTACGCTTTGTGTGGTTTTTAATAAACTCTGTTACCTAATTGCCTTACTCAGCGTATCTGTGCTATCATAACTTCTTTAATGTTTTATGTGGAAAAATACTATTCCTTAAAATGTAAGTTATTAGCTAACAATTTTTAAATTCAGTATTTCTCTAGAGTCCTTCATCCAGAAAATCCTAAGTACTTCAGCAACACTAATCCTATATGGAAAATAGTCCCACTCTCTAATTATGAAAAATGACAATGAGTATATTTCCATCCAAGCGTTACCTCAGAGAGCAGTCAGATCACAGAACACCTAAAAAGTGCAATAGACTCATCCAGTTTCAGAGAAGGGTTTTGCTCAGCAGCCATTGTGAATCTAGGTCAACAGAGAATGTCAGCTGATAAAAATAAAGACAATGATGAGTGCCTGTAATATGACCACCACTTTACATGTATTATTAGGTTGATGCAAAAGTTACTGAGATTTTTGCCATTGAAAGTACTGGCAAGTCAGGCACGGTAACTCACGCCTGTAATCCCAGCACTTTGGAAGGCTGAGGCAGGTCCATCACCTGAGGTCAGGAGTTCGAGATCAGCCAGGCCAACACGGTGAAACCCTGTCTTTACTAAAAGTACAAAAATTAGCTGGGCGTGGTGGTGGGCACCTGTAATCCCAGCTACTCTGGAGGCTGAGGCAGGAGAATCACCTGAACCCAAGAGGTGCAGGTTGCAGTGAGTGAGATGGCGCCATTGCACTCCAGTCTGGGCTACAAGAGTGAAACTCTATCAAAAAAGAAAGAGAGAGAGAAAGAGAGAGACAGAGAGAGAGAAGGAAGGGAGGGAGGGAGGCAGGAAGGAAGAGGAAAAAAAACACAATTACTTTTGCACCAAGCTAGTATTTATTTATTAACCCATGAGTTAGGTATTATCACCTTTATTATACAGAAGAACAACTGAGGGCTCCAAGAGGTTTAAGTGACTTAAGAGACTCCAACACAGAGTGTGCAAGCTGGGATTGGAGCCCAGCATGTTCCATTATGCTAATCTACTCGACTTCATGTGTGTGGGGATTTGAGGCAGTTACAGGGAGTCATATTATGACTGAGGGGAGTTTTGGTGTGGGCTACGGATTANTGGGCACCTGTAATCCCAGCTACTCTGGAGGCTGAGGCAGGAGAATCACCTGAACCCAAGAGGTGCAGGTTGCAGTGAGTGAGATGGCGCCATTGCACTCCAGTCTGGGCTACAAGAGTGAAACTCTATCAAAAAAGAAAGAGAGAGAGAAAGAGAGAGACAGAGAGAGAGAAGGAAGGGAGGGAGGGAGGGAGGGAGGGAGGGAGGCAGGAAGGAAGAGGAAAAAAAACACAATTACTTTTGCACCAAGCTAGTATTTATTTATTAACCCATGAGTTAGGTATTATCACCTTTATTATACAGAAGAACAACTGAGGGCTCCAAGAGGTTTAAGTGACTTAAGAGACTCCAACACAGAGTGTGCAAGCTGGGATTGGAGCCCAGCATGTTCCATTATGCTAATCTACTCGACTTCATGTGTGTGGGGATTTGAGGCAGTTACAGGGAGTCATATTATGACTGAGGGGAGTTTTGGTGTGGGCTACGGATTAAACCTTCAGTTAAGTCTTGCTTACACCTAGGATGTCTAATATCCAGTGAATGTTCCCAACTGTCTCTAACACATAAGGATTTCACTGGATTTGGGCAGTTAACATGCCACTTCAAGGATGGGAATGTTTCTTGGGAAATCCAAGTGACAGGAAAGCTTGAGTACACTCTTTAATAGCATGCAAATGATGGGGGTAGAAATTCCCAGAACCGTTTTCGCCACTTTCCTGCACTCTCTCCATTTTTGGTACTGCTATTCGATAGCTCTCATGTCCTAGGAAAGTCGTATCACTGCTGAGAAACTCTTTCTTTAAAGCCATATATAACTTCTATCTTCTCATCATCTTCTTTCATTTGTTTTGGGACAGAACTTTAGAAAGTTAAATTGAAAATTTAAAAACTAAATATAAAAGCAGCAGCCACTGGGTGTCACTGATTTACCACTTGAATGTACCTCGTCCCACATATCTATAGCAGGAAAATACCTGGCCTTTTTATTGGACTATTTCAAAGTACTTTATGTTCTTGAGTGCTATAGATAAGCAGAAGAATTTAAAATGTTTAAAACATGAATTTTGTGACACTGAGAAGCTCAATGACCATTACTGTATGCTCTGTTACAGCTATTTATAACTGTAAGTAAAAATATTCCCATTTTAGAGAGGGATACACTAAAGCAGAGCAAGCTAACAAATCAAGGATGGCAGAGAACACACTCTTAAACTTTATTATTTAAATCAGGACTTTCTGGCCAGGTGCGATGGCTCACACCTGTAATCCTGGCACTTTGGGAGGCCGAGGCAGGTGCATCACCTGATTTCAGGAGTTTGAGACCAGCCTGGCCAACATGGTGAAACCCCATCTCTACTAAAAACACAAAAATTATCCAGTGTGGTGGTGTGCATCTATAATCCCAGCTACTTGGAAGGCTGAAGCAGGAAAATCACTTGAACCTGGGAGGCAGAGGTTACAGTGAGCTGAGATTGCCCCATTGCACTCCAACCTGGGCAACAAGAGCAAAACTCCATCTCAAAAATAAAAGAAATAAAAAATAAATCAGGACTTTCATGTTGTATTTTTTATTTAAAGATAATTCTCTAAAGCCAGGAATACAGAACCCATTATTTCATTCTTGCTCGTATCCCCCCACCCCCAATTCTACATCTAAGATGAAGAAAAAGAAATCATTTCAGAACATTTCCAAAGAATTTCAGGATTCAGCTCCGTTCCGAGGTGGCCGAATAGGAATAGCTTTGCTCTACGGCTCCCAGCTTGATCAACGCAGAAGACGAGTGATTTCCGTATTTCTAACTGAGATACCTGGTTCATCTCACTGGGACTGGTTGGACAGTGGGTGCAGCCCATGGAGGGTGAGCCGAAGCAGGGTGGGGCGTCGCCTCGCCTGGGAAGTGCAAGGGGTCAGGGATTTCCCTTTAAGCCAGGAATACAGAACCCATTATTTCATTCTTGCTCATATCCCCACCAATTCTATATGTAAGATGAAGAAAAATAAATCATTTCAGAACATTTCCAAAGAATTTCAGTATTCAGCTCCATTCCAAGGTGGCCGAATAGGAACAGCTTTGGTCTGCAGCTCCCAGCGTGATCAACACAGAAGTTGGGTGATTTCTGCATTTCCAACTGAGATACCTGGTTCATCTCACTGGGACTGGTTGGACAGTGAGTGCAGCCCATGGAGGGTGAGCCGAAGCAGGGCAGGGCGTCGCTTCACCCAGGAAGTGCAAAGTGTTGGGGCATTTCCCTTTTCTAGCCAAAGGAAGCTGTGACAGACTGTACTTGGAAAAATGGGACACTTCTGCCCAAATACTGCGCTTTCCCCAAGGTCTTAGCAACTGGCAGACAAGAAGATTCTCTCCCATGCCTGGCTCAGCGGGTCCCACACCCATGGAGCCTTCCTCACTGCTAGCCCAGCAGTCTGAGATCGAACTGCAAGGTGGCAGCCTGGCTGGGGGAGGGGCGTCTGCCATTGCTGAGGCTTGAGTAGGTAAGCAAAGTAGACCGGAAGCTCAAACTGGGCAGAGCCCACCACAGATCAGCAAGGCTGACTGCCCCTATAGACTCCACCTCTGTTGGCAGGGCATAGCTGAACAAAAGGCAGCAGACAACTTCTGAAGACTTAAACCTCCCTGTCTGACAGCTCTGAAAAGAGCAGTGGTTCCCCCAGCATGGCGTTTGAGCTCTTAGAATGGACAGACTGCTTTCTCAAGGGGGTCCCTGACCCCTGTGTAGCCTAACTGGGAGACATCTCCCAGTAGGAGCCAACAGACACCTCATATAGGTGAATGCCCCTCTGGGATGAAGCTTCCAGAGGAAGGATCAGGCAGCAATATTTGCTGTTCTGCAATATTTGCTCTTCTTCAGCCTCAGTTGGTGATACCCAGGCAAACAGGGTCTGGAGCAGACCTCTAGCAAATTCCAACAGACGTGCTATTGAGGGACCTGACTGTTAGAAGAA
This sequence comes from Rhinopithecus bieti, assembly GCF_001698545.2. Taxonomy (NCBI): domain Eukaryota; kingdom Metazoa; phylum Chordata; class Mammalia; order Primates; family Cercopithecidae; genus Rhinopithecus; species Rhinopithecus bieti. The sequence continues at coordinate 330,766 of NW_016814250.1, forward strand.
AAACTAACAAACAGAAAGGAATAGCATTAACATCAGCAAAAAGGACATCTACACCAAAACCCCGTCTGTAGGTCACCAACATCAAAGACTAAAGGTAGATAAAACCACAAAGATGGGAGCAAATTAGAAAAGAAAAGTTGAAAATTCTAAAAACCAGAGCACCTCTTCTCCTCCAAAGGATTGCAGCTCCTTGCCAGCAATGGAACAAAGCTAGATGGAGAATGATTTTGATGAGTTGACAGAGTAGGCTTCAGAAGGTCGGTAATAGCAAACTTCTCCGAGCTAAAGGAGCATGTTCTAACCCATCACAAGGAAACTAAAAACCTTGAAAAAAAGGTTAGATGAATGACTAACTAGAATAAACAGTGTAGAGAAGAACTTAAATGACCTGATGGAGCTGAAAACGATGGCACGAGAACTTCATGACGCATGCACAAGCTTCAATAGCCGATTCAATCAAGTGGAAGAAAGGGTATCAGTGATTGAAGATCAAATTAATGAAATAAAGTGAGAAGACAGGTTTAGAGAAAAAAGAGTAAAAAGAAACAAACAAAGCCTCCAAGAAATATGGGACTATGTGAAAAGACCAAATCTATGTTTGACTGGTATACCTGAATGTGATGGGGAGAATGGAACCAAGTTGGAAAACACTCTTTAGCATATTATCCAGGAGAACTTCCTCAACCTAACAAGGTGGGCCAACATTCAAATTCAGAAAATACAGAAAACAGCACAAAGATACTCCTCAAGAAGACCAACCCCAAGACACATAATTGTCAGATTCAACAAGGTTGAAACAAAGGGAAAAATGTTAATGGCAGCCAGAGAGAAAGGTTGGGTTACCCACAAAGGGAAGCCCATCAGACTAACAGCGGATCTCTTGGCAGAAACCCTACAAGCCAGAAGAGAGTGGGGGGCCAATATTCAACATTCTTAAAGAAAAGAATTTTCAACCCAGAATTTCATATCCAGTCACACTAAGCTTCATAAGTGAAGGAAAAATAAAATCCTTTACAGACAAGCAAATGCTTAGAGATTTTGTCACCACTAGGCCTGCCTTACAAGAGCTCCTGAAGGAAGCACTAAACATGGAAAGGAACAACTGGTACCAGCCACTGCAAAAACATACCAAATTGTAAAGACCATCAACACTATGAAGAAACTGCATCAATTAATGGGCAAAATAACCAGCTAACATTATAATGGCAGAATTAAATTCACACATAACAATATTAACCTTTAATGTAAATTGGCTAAATGCCCCAATTAGAAGAAACGAACTGGCAAATTGGATAAAAAGTCCAGACCTATTGGTGTACTGTATTCAGGAGACCCATCTCACATGCAGAGACATACAAAGGCTCAAAATAAAGGGATGAAGGAAGATCTACCAAGCAAATGGAAAGCAAAAAAAGCAGGGGTTGCAATCTAGTCTCTGATAAAACAGACTTTAAACCATCAAAGATCAAAAGAGACAAAGAAGGCCATTACATAATGGTAAAGGGATCAATTCAACAAGAAGAGCTAACTATCCTAAATATATATGCACCCAATACAGGAGCACCCATATTCATAAAGCAAGTCCTTGGAGACCTACGAAGAGACTTAGATTCCCACATAATAATAATGGGAGGCTTTAACACCCCACTATCAATATTAGACAGATCAACGAGACAGAAGGTTAACAAGGATATCCAGGAATTGAACTCATCTCTGCACCAAACAGACCTAATAGACATTTATAGAACTCTCCACCCCAAATCAACAGAATATACATTCTTCTCAGCACCACATCGCACTTATTCCAAAATTGACCACATAACTGGAAGTAAAGCACTCCTCAGCAAATGTAAAAGAACAGAAATCACAACAAACTGTTTCTCAGACCACAGTGCAATCAAATTAGAACTCAGGATTAAGAAACTCACTCAAAACCGCACAACTACATGGAAACTGAACAACTTGCTCCTGAATAACTACTGGGTAAATAACGAAATGAAGGCAGAAATAAAGATGTTCTGGCTGGGCATGGGGCTCATGTCTGTAATCCCAGCACTTTGGGAGACCGAGGCGGGTGGATCACAAGGTCAGGAGATCGAGACCATCCTGGCTAACATGGTGAAACCCCATCTCTACTAAATATACAAAAAATTAGCCAGGTGTGATGGTGGGTGCCTGTAGTTCCAGTTACTCGGGAGGCTGAGGCAGGGGAATGGTGTGAACCAAGGAGGCAGAGCTTACAGTGAGCGGAGATCATGCTATTGGACTCCAGACTGGCTGACAGAGCAAGACTCCATCAAAAAAGAAAAGAAATAAAGATACTCTTTGAAACCAGTGAGAACAAAGACACAGTGTACCAGAATCTCTGGGACACATTTAAAGCAGTTTGTAGAGGGAAATTTATAGCACTAAATGCCCACAAGAGAAAGCAGGAAAGATCTAAAATTGACACCCTAACATCACAATTAGAAGAACTAGAGAAGCAAGAGCAAACACATTCAAAAGTTAGCAGAAGGCAAGAAATAACTAAGATCAGAGCAGAACTGAAGGAGATAGAGATACAAAAAAACCCTTCAAAAAATCAATGAGTTCAGGAGCTGGTTTTTTGAAAAGATCAACAAAATTGATAGACCGCTAGCAAGACTAATAAAGAAGAACAAAGAGAAAAATCAAATAGATGCAATAAAAAATGATAAAGGGGATATCACCACCCATCCCACAGAAATACAAACTACCATCAGAAAATACTATAAACACCTCTATGCAAATAAACAAGAAAACCTAGAAGAAATGGATAAATTCCTGTACACATAAACCCTCCCAAGACCAAACCAGGAAGAAGTTGAATCTCTGAATACACCAACAGGCTCTGAAATTGAGGTAATAATTTTTTTTAATATACTTTAAGTTCTAGGGTACCTGTGCACAATGTGCAGATTTGTTACATATGTATACATGCACCATGTTGGTTTGCTGCATGCATTAATTTGTCATTTACATTAGGTATTTCTCCTAATGCTTTCCATCCCCCAGCCCCCCACCCCAAAACAGGCCCCAGTGTGTGATGTTCCCCACCCTGTGTCCAAGTGTTCTCATTGTTCAATTCCCACCTATGAGTGAGAATATGTGGTGTTCGGTTTTCTGTCCTTGCAATAGTTTGCTCAGAATGATGGTTTTCAGCTTCATCCATGCCCCTGAAAAGCAGATGAACTCATCCTTTTTTATGGCTGCATAGTGTTCTGTGGTGTATATGTGCCACATTTTCTTAATCCAGTCTATCACTGACGAATATTTTGGTTGGTTTCAAGTCTTTGCTATTGTGAATAGTGAATTGAGGCAATAATTAATAGCCTACCAACTGAAACAAAGTCCACGACCAGATGGATTCACAGCTGAATTCTACCAGTGGTACAAACATGAGCTGGCACCATTCCTTCTGAAACTATTCCAATCAACAGTAAAAGAGGGATTCCTCTCTACTCATTTTATGAGACCAGCATCACCCTGATACCAAAGTCTGGCAGAAAAACAACACAAAAGGAAAATTTTAGACCAATATCCCTGATGAACATCAATGCTTAAAATCCTCAAACTGGCAAACCAAATCCAGCAGCACATCAAAAAGCTTATCCACCACAATCAAGTCGGCTTCTTCCCTGGGATACAAGGCTGGTTCAGCATACGCATATCAATAAATGTAATCCATCACATAAACAGAGCCAATGACAAAAACCATATGATTATCTCAATAATGCAGAAAAGGCCTTCAACAAAAATCAACAGCCCTTCATGCTAAAACTCTCAATAAACTAGGTATTGATGGAACGTACCTCAAAATAATAAGAGCTATTCATGACAAACTCACAGCCAATATCATACTGAATGGGCAAACTGGAAGCTTTCCCTTTGAAAACTGGCACAAGACAAGGATGCTTTCTCTCATCCCTCCTATTCAACATGGTGTTGGAAATTCTGGATAGGGCAATCAGGCAAGAGAAAGAAATAAAGGGTATTCAACTAGGAAAAGAGGAAGTCAAATTGTCCCTGTTTGCAGATGACATGATTGTATATTTAGAAAACCCCATCGTCTCAGCCCAAAATCTTAAGCTGATAAGCAACTTCAGCAAAGTCTCAGGATACAAAATCAACGTGCAAAAATCACAAACATTCCCATACACCAATAATAGACAGAGAGCCAAATCATGAGTGAACTCCCATTCACAATTGCTTCAAAGAGAATAAAATATCTAGGAATACAACTTACAAGAGATGGGAAGGACCTCTTTAAGGAGAACTACAAACCACTGCTCAGTGAATAAAAGAGGACACAAACAAATGGAAGAACATTCCATGCTCATGGATAGGAAGAATCAATATCATGAAAATGGCCATACTGCCCAAGGTAATTTATAGATTCAATGCCACCCCCATCAAGCTATCAATGACTTTCTTCATAGAACTGGAAAAAACTACTTCAAAGCTCATATGGAACCAAAAAAGACCCCTCATTGCCAAGATAATCCTAAGCAAAAGAACAAAGTTGCAGGCATCATGCTACCTGACTTCAAACTATACTACAAGGCTACAGTAATGAAAACAGCATGGTACTGTTACCAGAACAGAGATGTAGACCAATGGAACAGAACAGAGGCCTCAGAAATAATGCCACACATCTACAACCATCTGATCTTTGACTCTGACAAAAACAAGAAATGGGGAAAGGATTCCCAATTTAATCAATGGTGCTGGGAAAACTGGCTAGCCATATATGTACAAAGCTGAAACTGGATCCCTTCCTTACACCTTATACAAAAATTAATTCAAGATGGATTAAAGACTTAAGTGTTAGGCCTAAAACCATAAAAACCCTAGAAAAAAAACCTAGCCAATACCATTCAGGACATAGGCATGGGCAAAGACTTCATGACTAAAACACCAAAAGCAATGGCAACAAAACTCAAAATAGACAAATGGGATCTTATTAGAGCTTCCGCACTGCCAAAGAAACTACCATCAGAGTGAACAGGCAACCTAGAGAATGGGAGAAAACTTTTGCAATCTTCCCAACTGACAAAGCGCTAATATCCAGAACCTACAAAGAACTCAAACAAATTTACAAGAAAAAAAAAACAACCCCATCAAAAAGTGGGCAAAGGATATGAACAGACAACTTCTCAAAAGAAGACATTTATGCAGCCAACAGACACAAGAAAAAATGCTCATTGTCACTGGTCATCAGAGAAATGCAAATCAAAACCACAATGTGATACCATCTCATGCCAGTTAGAATGGTGATCATTAAAAAGTCAGGAAACAACAGATGCTGAAGAGGATATGGAGAAATAGGAATGCTTTTACACTGTCGGTGGGAGTGTAAATTAGTTCACCATTGTGGAAGACAGTGTGGCAATTCCTCAAGGATCTAGAACTAGAAACACCATTTGACCCAGCCATCCCATTACTGGGTATATACCAAAAGGATTATAAATCATGCTACTATAAAGACACATGCACACACATGTTTACTGCAGCACTATTCACAGTAGTAAAGACTTGGAACCAACCCAAATGCCCATCCATGATAGACTGGATAAAGAAAATGTGGCACATATACACCATGGAATACTGTGCAGCCACGAAAAAGGATGAATTCATGTCCTTTGTAGGGACATGGATGAAACTTGAAACCATCATTCTGAGCAAACTATCACAAGGACAGAAAACCAAACACCACATATTCTCACTCACAGGTGGGTATTGAACAATTAGAACACTTGGACACAGGGCGGACATCACACATCAGGGCCTGTCATGGGGTGGGGTCTGGGGGAGGGATAGCATTAGGAGAAATATCTAATGTAAATAATGAGTTGATGGGTGCAGCAAACCAACATGGCACATGCATACCTACATAACAAACCTGCACGTTGTGCACATGTACCCTGGAACTTAAAGTATAATAATAATAATAAAAAGAATTTCAGGATTCAGATTATGTTCCAAGTACCTAAAACATGCTATTAGGTGCCATCGTTTAACATATGTCTATTCTGATATTTACAGCAGTATCTTATCTAATCTTAACCACAAAACAATAAGTAGGTTATCATTATCCTCAGATGAAAACAATATCTGGGACTCAGAGAGAGTAACTTATAATAAGATCCCAAAGGAAACAAGATGAAGACTTCAGATATAAGCCCATATCTTTAGCTCCCAAGGCCGTGATCCTTCTGCTACACCAGGCTGTATCTTTATAAAAACGTTATCTCTATTTTTGGCTACATCCCTTTCAAAACCACTTAATGTTGTACCAAACCTTTGGTTAACCAAGTAGTAGGTGATAAAAATATTAAATGCAGACAACTGTCATTTTAGATCATTTTAAGATGACTTTGTCAACAAAGATTATTTCCCAGGTAATTCCATTTGCCAACGGAATTAGTTACAGTCTCTTATCCCCCAAAGATTACAAATTTACCCCAGACTCCTCAGGGTGAAATCTGGTCTGGGATTTAGTGTCTCTAGATCTTCTGCTGTCTAAACAGAACAGCTCTTATCTCTTTCCACAGTGGATGTGTTCCTGTTCTCTCATTTTTGGCTTGAAAATAGCCATCTATCTGGAGAAATGTACTCCTTATTTAGGCTAAAGCGTGATGAAAAGCCTTGGGGTTATTTGTTTATCTTCCAAATAGGTACAGGGAGAGCCCAGCAAGGCTATAAAATCTTAAGCTTCGTGATTCTCCCTTGCCAAAAGGATTAGGCTCAGAGCTGGAGGACTTTCTCGGGAGAAGATAAGATAGTGTGTCTACATTACCATTCGCTCCTGCCAAGTTCCTGCTCTGCAATAAGCCAGCTTTCTTGTTAACAGCCGTCTCACTCCTTCTCCCCTGGAATCGCACCTTGATTGTGGATTTTTCCTTCTTTAACCTACAGTCAAAACATTATGAGTTGTTTTTCACTCTCTCACTCTAGATCCTTGGGTTTCTTCTTAGATCTGGCTATGGTGGTAATTTTTCCATGGATTCTGTATAGTCTGGCAAACAATCTTATTATTTTATATTTTAAAAAGGAGTTGGGTTCTAAAAGACAATGTTCTTTTAATCTTTCCATTCTTCATTTTAAGGAAAATGCAGTACTTTTCTCGTCATGCTCAGCAAATCTCTGATATTTGGAGGATGATAGGTATCTTCTCCTGCTCCTTTCAAACACATTTTCATAATAACATCAAAATGCACCTGAAACACTGTTACAAAACTCAAGCTTCCTCTCTTGATGATTATTTCAAAACAGAGACGAAATAAATGCACAAGAGATGCAATCTAACTGAAACTCAATTTTATTTATTAAAAATAATATTACAAATTTTATCTTAAAACT
>NW_016814250.1:339579-349836 GCF_001698545.2 Rhinopithecus bieti
TAGGGACATGGATGCAGCTGGAAACCATCATTCTCAGCAAACTATCGCAAGAACAGAAAACCAAACACCACATGTTCTCACCCATAGGTGGGAACTGAACAATGAGATCACTTGGACTCGGGAAGGGGAACATCACATACCAGAGCCTATCACGGGGAAGGGGGAGGGAGGAGGGATTGCATTGGGAGTTATACCTGATGTAAATGACGAGTTGATGGGTGCTGACGAGTTGATGGGTGCAGCACACCAACATGGCACAAGTATACATATGTAACAAACCTGTACGTTAATATATGGTTTTTAATACAAGGCTCTCTACTGCCCACATGATCTCGGTTGTTGGTTACAGTACTGGGGTATGGCTGTTTAGGAGGTGTGGGAATGGATATTAGACATATTGTGATACATTACATACAAGGTTATCTGCAAAAATGCAGAGAAAGCATTCAGTCTCTTTTTGCCCCCAACTTTTAATAGAAGCATTTCCCATCTTTTTCTGCTTTCAAGTCACCTGGCTCTGCCTCCTGCTGGCCCTACCACCACCATCACACAGTCCTTACCTTCTCAGTGGACCTGTGCAGGGGCATCATCCTGACCACAAGAAATGGATGTGTTATATTGTTTGTCACTTCCAAATCCAGCACACAGGTACTAAGTGACCACTATGTGCTAGTCCCTGATTTCACAGAGCTGATGCTGCTATGTCATTTCCCTCCATCTTTAGTTATTGCTGCTAACAGCACAGTTAGTTGAGAAACTGGCCAAAGCCTATAACCAAGAATGGACAGGGGAAGGCTTCCAACCAAAACTGAAACTCCTAAGCAAACATGATACTGCTCCTGAGGTTTATCACAATTATATTAGGAGAGTTTTTCCTCTCCCATTCCTGTTCTTCCACTTCATCCAATACATTTTCCAAGAGAATAAGCAATAGAAAATAAAATAGAATAAGGTACCTTAAGTTAGTGGATATTCTAAATGATAAGGCATTAATACAGATGAAATGGGTATCTTGCACTCCTAAAATTAATAAATGCTACAAAAAATGTGACATGTAGCTGAATATAAATATATGATGATATAAATACATCAGCATCTGTATTTATATGTACATGATTTTCTTCTTCTTTTGCAAATGAACTTCAGTCATTGGTCATTACAAAGATCAGTGTAATTGTCTCATCCAGGGAAACCCGCTTTAGGAAAATGTGTCCATTTGGAGTACACATTTCCAAAAAGTAGGCAGAAGGCTTTGCCCACCTCATGCCAGTTGGGATTGGGGAAGTAGGGGGGATAACTAAATATTCCTTTTAAAAAGGGTTACCACCAGAATTGTCTCACTCTCACAATCCACATTAACAATTTTAAAGGTGAAATGTTTCCAAAGCCAGAAATATACTAAAGCATTGTCTACTGAGGAATAATGGAAAATTCTGCCTACATAAAGAGAATTAATGAAAATCAGAATTTTCATTTTAGAGAACATATTAGGAAAACTTGGCAGAGGTGAAAAGTATTCTCCGTCGTCTTGTTACAGTTTTATTGCCATCATCTCACTTTCTGGTACTTTGCAATGGAACAGTTCCCCCTGACAAGTACGCTTTGCTCTCAGAGACCTACTTATGTCCTAATGATGCTGCAAATGTGATGGTGAAATCCAGACATTCCGTTTATAGGATGTTCATATTAAAACATAACCGTTCAGTTTCTCCAGCACAGATACCTCCCTGTCTCATCCAAGTGTCAGTCATGATGGCCAGAACAAGCGTGGCAGGTGAAGACTACCACTATGGAATTCCTGCCACCCAGGGCTCTGCTGCCAGGTGACTTCACCCCTGCTCAAGAGATTACGGCAGTTTAGAAGTTCATCCCTGTTTCACCCGACCTTCCCCACTCCCACCCAGCATCACTTCTGCTTAGAGAGCAGAGAAATCACAGAAGTTGGTCCTTGTTGAATGCTGTTGGGCCTGACCGCAGTGGCCACTGGTCCCTAAAATACCATAATCTGGTAAGAACAGAGCCATGCGCAGCACCTCCCAGGAGGCTTGCTTCCATTCCTCCTGACACAAGTTGCCCACCTAGTCAGAAAACTCTCAACCACTGCTGACTGAACGAGGCTTTTTTCTCTCTCTCCCACTCCAAAGATCAGAGCAATAGCCTCCATAAAGCAGGTAGTGTAAAGAAATTGATTATGACTTTACTAACTAGAAGAATAATATAGAGGTATTGCAACTAGCAATCTCATAAGCCCTAACACAATGGTAATATTTACTTTATGCTGCCAGTCAATTCAACTGGCTGCTAACATGTACTTGGGTAACTAACCCAAGAAATGTATAAAGTAAATATTTGGGGTTTTTTGATGTTGTTGTTGTTTTTTTTTAAGATGGAGATTCACTCTGTTGCCCAGGCTGGAGTGCCATGGTGCGATCTCAGCTCACTGTAACCTCCACCTCCTGGGTTCAAGCGATTCTCCTGCTTCAGCCTCCTGAATAGTTGTGATTACAGGTGCCCACCACCACATCCGGTGAATTTTTTTATTTTTAGTAGAGACAGGGTTTATGCCATGTTGGTCAGGCTGGTCTCAAACTTCTGACCTCAGGTGATCCACCAGCCTTGGCCTCCCAAAGTGCTGGGATTACAAGCGTGAGCCACCACACCTGGCCTAAAGTAAATGATTTTTATAGACTGTTCTCCAACAAACAAACAAACAGTAACCAAATGTCTCAAAATGTTAAGTTTTCTGTTTAAACATACTATTCCAAACATTATATGCTGTGATATAAGATTGTAATAAAAAGGAAGACCCAGCATCTGGAGTGACACACCTCAAGGAGCAGGAAGCTTGCAGGTGACATGTTCTTTAAAGACACAGGGAGTGTCACAATGGCTATTATAAAAAAGATGAGAGGTGAATGTTAGTGAGGATGTGGGGAAAAGGGAACCCTAGCACACTACTGGTGGGAATGTAAATCAATACAGCCATTATTCAAAATAGCATACAGGTTCCTTAAAAAAAAAATAGAACTACCATATGATCCAGCAATCCCACTTCTGGGTACATATCCAGAGTTCAAAGAGACATCCACACTCCCATGTTTATTGCAGCATTATTCACAATAGCCAAGTTATGGGATCAACTTAAGTGTCCAGCAATGGATGAATGGATAAAGAAACTGTTGTGTATATACACAAAGAAATATTATTCAGCTGTAAAATAGAAGGAAATCCTGTCACCTGTGACAACATGGATGAACCTGGAGAACATTATGACAAGTGAAATAAGCCAGCACAGAAAGACAAATACCATGTTCTCACTTACATTTGGAATTTAAAACAGTCAAACAGAGTAGAGATGGTGGTTACTAGAGACTGAGGAGTCAGGGGAATGAGGAGATGGTGGCCAAAGGGCCTGTTCAGTTAGACAGGAGGAAGAACTGATAAGTATTCAAAGTGAACAGAAAAGACACAAGCAGTGTGTCTCCTGACTTTGCTTTGGGTTTTTACTCTCCCTTACTCTAGCACCCTAGCATAGGTATCTTTTGTGCCTTACCCTGAAGTGGAACAAATACGGAAAAGTGGAGAGAAGGTAGAGTGGGAAGGATAAGTTATTTTTCTTTCTCTATGGCAGTTTTTTTCTTATTCTACTTCAGAAAAGAACCACTTGGAAACAGGCATGAGACTAGAGAAATTGCTAACTGAGCAATTTGAATATTCAGAGGACACCCACCCTATGAGCTTGAATTATGGGATCCTGGAAGGACGTTTGATGCCAAATTGGCCTGAAGCAAGTGAAGAAAAAGCCTGAGGAAGTCTGGCCCCTCAAGAATCCAGGATAACTTTTTAAAGAACCCTCTTATTAAGTTCTAGGAATAAAGCCAAGCTTAATCAAGCTGTGAAAAATGGAGAGAAGTTGTTCCTTAGATCTGATTTTCTTTTAAAAACATACTCTCTTGAGCTCCTCTTTGAAGCGAGGACCTTATAATATTGCTTGAGTTCAACTAAACTGTGCTGGAGTACAGACCTTATTACTTTAGAATCTATGTGTGTATGTGTGTGGTAATATCATTTTCCTTTTTAGGAAACCAGAGCTTACTTACAAACTCTTACATTTTAGGAATCAAAACGTTTGCAGGTTAAATCCACAACCATAAACATCTGGAATGATGTTAAAGTTCGAATCTAGTCAACTGCCTGAATTGTTTATTCCAATTGCTGTACTTTGATAAATGTAACTACGATACCTACTCAGTTTTCCAGATTTGTTCACTTCCTCATGGTAAGATTCAATTCAACATGTCATAAATCTGAAAGAATTCCTGTTGCCAAGATCAAAGTATTCTAGTTATTTCACAGGAAAACTGATGTATAAGCAAATCGACCATTTAGGAATTAAAGTAATATAAAGCACCAGACCAAGTAAAAAACTACTAATGGGCCAGGCATGGTGTCTCATGCCTGTAATCTCAGCACTTTGGAAGGCTAGAAGGCAGGATTGTTTGAGGCCAGGAGTTTGAGACCAGCCTGGGTAAAATAGCAAGACCCTGTTTCTAAAAAAAAAAAATCAACTATTGATAATTATGATAAAAACAAAAGAATAAATCAGAACAGAAGGAAAACAAGGAGAACCTGATGCAAACCAATACCCTTTCCTGGTTGGGTGCAAAAAATAACAATATTTTATATATAAATAGCCTCACCCAACAAGTAATTTTATGTCTCTTTTTAGAAGATGAATTATCTTTGTAAAAATGTTCCGCAGATGTGCAGTTACTCCCAGATGCATGTGATAGGGCCCAATATTAACTGTGCTTTAGAAATTACAATCTCATAAAGAGAGTGACTTTGCTACCACTGAGATTGGTTTCTTAAAATAGCCAGCTCAACTACTGTTGTCCAGATGTATTTTTGTCTTTGTCTATCTCTACTGTGAATTATTTAAAACAGCGTATTCTGTAGTTTGAATATAGCCCACATTTCAAATTAAGTTCACAAAATTTTGTGCTCGATGTACAATTTCTATTTAATAGAAATAGTTCTATAAATCCATAGTATCACTGAAAGGCAATATGAAGCTAAACACAAGAATATTTCTAAAACCCCATGTTATCCCAGGAAAAATTAATCTTTGAACAAAAATATCATGCAAATAGTTATTTGCAAAGAATTATGAGCATGATGTAGAAAACCACATTTATAAACAAACTCGTTGGGCTGTTTTAAAAGGCTCTCCACCAACATGGTTCTTTCATGTTGTTTTAATTACTTTTGTAGAAATGTATTGTGTATGCAAGACCTACATGCTTTTTGGCTGGATAGGAAAGCTCCATTTTTAAAAAGTAAAGATGTGTTACAGTATTGCTACTATAGTAATTTATTGAGATCAAATTCTTCCAATAGCTCAGCTACCTCCTACAGGGACAAATTTTCTGAAAAACAAATGGAGCAAATGGAGAAAGAAGGAAGTTCAGATCATAGGATTGGAAACCTAGACATTCACCTCTGCCCTCTCTGAATTACTGGAAATGTTTCAGGTCAAACAATAATTTATGGGACCTCCTAGTGGTCTTTGATTTCATGATACTGGCTTTTAGGTCACTAAATCCATTCCAAGGCAATTCTAAGCAAAATTTAGAAGCCCTGTATGTTTAACATCGCCCGTATCACTTTCCTTGGCTCCACTCTAATTGCCACTTATTCAATAAGCTGGTAAAAATTATAACAGCTGCCACCAAACCAATATATGCACCCATGCCCAACCAATTTATAAATAAGTAGATATTTGTACCTACATAGATATGTTAGACTTACTCTACTATATTTTGACAGTGTGGTCTTATGATGTCATATGGATTGATGTCTCCATTAAAGAAAGTTAATATTTCTGTGACAATTATCTGGGGAAAGGAAGTTCCTCAGACAGAAAATCCAATCTTGGATGACAGACTTTCAATTCATTCATTCGCCCATTCATTCATTCATTGAATATTTATTGAATGCTTACTACCTATCTGGCAGTGTTCTCAGCCCAAATCATTGCCCAAAACTAGAAACTGTATATCCAATTGCCCATTCAGTGTTTCCACAAAAGTACCTAATGGACATCTTTAAGTCTACGTGTGCACAACTAACCTTACATTGCAACTTCCCACCGTGTGCCACCCACTCCTCCCCGTGTCAGCTAATGGCAATTCTATGCTTCCAGTTGCACAAACCAAAAGACTTGATGCCTTTCTTCCTTTCACTGTACACATCCTATCTATCAGGAAATCTTGTTGGCTCTTCCTTCAAAATATATCCAGAGACTGACTTCTTTCCACCATTTTAACCACTGTCACCATGCTCTCATCCACCATCGTCTCTACGCCGGCACCTCAGCTTTCACCTTGCCTCCCTATAGTCCGTTCTCAGCACCACCCCACAGATATTTCTGATAAAATTTAAGTTCAAATCATGCCACTCATCTGCTCAACACCCTCCATTGGCTCTGCATTTCACTCAAGAAAAGCCAAACTTCTTATTATGGCCTTTAAGGTTCCCATGACCCCTCATCCCTCCTACCTCTCTGAGATCATCCTTTCTCTTGATGGCAGCCTCTGCACCCTCCCTCTAATTAGCACTCTTCTCTAATTATCTAATAGTGACTAACTTAAGGTCGAGGTGCTGGTTCTTCTCTCTGCCTCCTGCTCTCCCTCTATATATTCATGTGGTTCATTTGTGCACCTCTTTCAAACCTTGTCTTAGATTTCACCTTCTCTATGAGGCTTCCCTTACCACCCTATTTTGCATTGCAAAAATACCCGACTCCACCACCCCCTCCCACAAACATACAAACTCTCCGCTGGAATTTCCAGTCCCCCTTTACCTATCTATCATGTTCTGTAGCATTTATTTCACTCTAACCAAACTTTTTTTTATGTTTTGTTATTGTCTGTTACTTGAAAATGTTTTGTTTTTGTCTCTTTGGCTTCCTGATGTATCCCAAGCATCTGGCATAAGGTGGATGCTCAGTGAAAAAATTCTTCAATGAAAGAATGTGAGTAAAACAGATGTGATCTCTGCCATTAAGAAAGTTACAGTCCACAGGAGTGATAACTCCTATCTCTCGAGGCTTTCCCTTGTGGTCGGCATCTCTATGGGCCTAGAGGGGCCTAAATATGCTATAGGACATCACCAGGCCAGGGAGGAAGAGTGGCCTCTGCCACACATCTGGCCTGGAGCTGCTGGACTACAGCTTGAAGACAGAGTAGTTATTCCTTAAAATCCCAATTACTTAATTTCACGCTCTTATTTCTCTTTACCTTCAGGTATCCGTAAGTGGTTAACAAAATCTTATTTGAATGCTGCTGCTTGCATTTTATTGTGCTCTGAAGAATTCTCAGAAGCAATGTATCATCATTTACAGTCAGTACAATAAGGGAGGCAGCACTGCCAGAGATCAGCTTAAATGTGGAGTCACAGGGCAAGAGGACTCTACTGAGGACAAGGTCAGGGGGCATCACCCCTCCTTTCTCAACACTGGCTTCTGCACCCTTCCTCTAACTGGAAGAGTTGCCCTATCTGCACGGCTCCACAAGGCCACTCTTTGAAATGGATGGAATTTTCTCAGGTTGCCAGTGGGTTTCCTTAACAGCCTTCATGCTGCACACTGCAAGCAGCACCGTGCACCTCAATCTGCTCTGCCCCACGTGACCTCACCTCCTACAGTGGCTCATATTCAACCTACCCCCAATCTTGTGAAAATTTCTACTTTCTCAGAGAAAGTGGGCTCAAAGAGTCATTAGGAGGTATAATCAATACTTATTAATCCAATGGATTTCTAATGTATTGCTATCTAATGTATTGGTAATGTGACTATCTTGGGTAACCTGGAAGAAACCTGTTGGGTCAGGAGGGCCTTCCAGGCCTCCTAGGCCATGCGTTATTGACATCTCAGGACTCGCCACCATGATAAAGCTCCTTCTCGATGTGGTGCCCTGCTCAAGGAGCTCACATTTGGTGCTTGGGAATATTAGTGTTCTGGAAAACTCAAGAAGAAAGGAAAACTAGATCATCCAATTATTTCCTGATGATAAGAAATTGGGGTAAAAGGATAACTAACTGTTTAAAGTCATAAAAGTGCCATTTAACAAAATATTCACATTCTACAAAAATAGTGATTCTCTTCTATGCCTAAGCAATGTAGTCATCTGAAGAAATTCTCTCACTTACCTTTGTAGCCTCCCCAGAGCCTATTACAGTATGTGGCTAAATAGATGTTCAATAAATGTCAACCAAACATCAACCCTACATCTGCTCAGCCAACAAAGTCAGAATACAGAGCTCACATTGTCTCCTCGTACACTAAGGTGTGTTGTACAGTTAGGCCTTTAGTCCCCTAAACAACCAAGCAAACAGGCAAACCATTTTCTCCCAATTAATTGACAGAGGTCAATAACATTATACAACAGGTATGGTTGAGACATTTATTTTCCAGAAGCTAAATCTAATAACACTTGCAATTTCTCTTCGATTTTTAAATTTGAACTTCATTGGAAAACAATTCAGCTATGATTTACTATAGAACTATACTTGGTAAAGTCCTGGACTGCAAACCTATAAATTTTCAACCGCATTGAAATCCTGCCAACTTGTTTTACATTTCTTTCAGGTCTTCTCAACTTATTTCTTCTAATGCTGTCTTAAAAGGAAGAGTCACTGGTATGACATCAGTTCAAAGTTCTATCAAGTTTAGGCACACAGAACATAAGCTTTCTGATTTGTTATTTTTACAGATTATTTCAGAAATGTAACAAGTCTGAATTGGAACTATACGTGTAAAATTAACAATGCATTTTAACAAGACAGCATAAAATGTAAAATATTTTATTAATATTTTATATTGAGTACATGGTGAAATAATAATGTTTTAGGCATAGTGGGTTAAATAAAGTATATTATTGAATTTAAAAAAATATTTCAATAGAGTAAATTCAGGGTTTTTTTTAAAATAATTTTTGTGCCACGGATCTCTGTAAGAGTTTGGTCAAGTCAATAGATGAATGAATACAATAAAATACATAGAATTTAAAAGAAAATCAAATATTATTAGTTTTTACATGCCAATACAGAGATTTCTATTGCCTGAAATACAAATCTGTGAATGGGGTCTTAACTATTCAGATTATAACTGTTGTAGAGTACCATCTCTAATATGCCTCGATTGACTTAAAATTTAATAGACGATTAATGATTTAGCAATTGAAGTTGCAGGTTATAAAATAGACATGGTAATATTTACACTTTGTTAAATAAAAAATTGTTTATGACACTTGTTCACTAAAGATGGTAAGGAAGATGTTATTCAAGAGAGATTACTGCAATGAAGGTTTTGCACTGGGGAAAAGAGATGGGGCTCAACTCCAAATACAACAAAGACAAGTAGGGATTTATAGCAAGGAACAGAGTCAAGGTCAGTGGAGGGAACATTACCAAGATTAAATATGAAGGCCAGGGAATTCTTGAGAGCTGGACTCATAGGATTCTTGCTGAAGACGGGCCAAGGTAATAAGTTATAAAGAGTGAGAGGATAATGAATTTGATCAGACATGGAGGGTGATCAGATTCCAAAGGCAGGGGATTTTTCACTAACCTGACTGTATTAGTCCATTTTTACACTGCTATGAAGAAATGCCTGAGAGTGGGCAATTTATAAGGTAAAAGAGGTTTAATGGACTCTTTTCACATGGCTGGGAAGGCCTCACAATGATGACAGAAGGTGAATGAGGAGCAAAGTCACGTCTTACATGGCACCGGCGGGAGTGTGTGTGCAGGGGAACTGCCCCTTATAAAACTATCAGATCTTGCAAGACGTATTCAATATGAGAATAGCATCGGAAAACCTGCCCCCATAATTCAACTACCTCCCACTGAATCCCTCCCATGACACATGGGAATTATGGGAGCTACAATTAAGATGAGATTTGGGGGGGACAGAGCCAAACCATATCACTGCCTTAGCAGGATTCTTGCTAAAACTGAATGAAGTGGGCCAATGACAGAGCCCAAGGACAATACCTAGATAGAAAGAGGATTCAGGGGGCGGAGCAAGATGGCCGAATAGGAACAGCTCCAGTCTCCAACTCCCAGCGCGAGCGACACAGAAGACCGGTGATTTCTGCATTTTCAACTGAGGTACTGGGGTCATCTCACTAGGGAGTGCCGGACAATCAGTGCTGGTCAGCTGCTGCAGCCTGACCAGCGAGAGCTGAAGCAGGG
>NW_016814250.1:354498-397907 GCF_001698545.2 Rhinopithecus bieti
TAGTTAATAATAATAAAATTTATTTATAACTTACCTATAATAATTATCATCATTATTATATTATTATTATTTATATTATATATTATTATCATTATTATTATATTATTATATTATTAATATTATCATCATTATTATATTGAGTTCACTTGTTGAGTAATATTAAATGTAATATTTGTGGGACATGTCCTAATTTTGAATTTTATTGAAAGATAGTATGTACATTTCATGTATTTGTACATGCATATGCAAAGTTTTTTCAATAAATATTCTTAAGTGCCTACTCAGCGTCAGACACTATGTAAACTGTTATTCACCTATTAAGTTTATCTTACTGCCCTGGGAACTCTGGAAACACACCAAATTTAAAACATTAAAACTATGTTGATGTGCTCCACCCAAATAAGCTTCTGACATATTCCAGCTCTAATTCTATTCAGCACAAAATTTCTAGCAGTAACAGTGGCTATTATCATTTAGGTTTCAAATATATTGTAATTACATATTTAAAACTCAATCACCAAAATCTCACCATTAGAAAATTGTAAAAGGTATGAAAATGTCAGCCCCCAAAACACAATAATTTAGCAATTTAAAAGTGAAAGCATAAATTTGCTGGAGAAAGTAACATTTTACCTTGGTTCTTGTTTGCCTTCTGAAGAAAGGAGTATGGGTGGTTAATTTTAGGCAAGGCTGTTTCCATTTTGTTTTACCAATTAAAAATATGCTAATTAACCCTGGAGTTCAAAGACTTTTACCAAAAGGGATATGATGGGGTCATTCCCATGCTTGCAGTTTATTTGGTTGGTAGCATGGCTTATAATTGTGAGAAACAGAAAATACTCAAATGAATGCGCGCCTCCCTAGGACATTTCACAGTGTCTTTCAGCATAGCAATAAAATTAAACAACTCCCTACATGTATGTTATGAATAGGGTCTTTTAGTAAGTAAAGATGATTTGTTTCTAACACCAAAGCCAGTATCTCACTTTCTGGAAAGATAACTGAACCCAACAGCTATTGGTTGGTTAGAATTTACTTTACATTATTTTCAAAATGTCAAAAAAGAAATTACTTTTTTCTTCTTGCCTGTTATTTTCCAGTTCGTTTTAAAACAAAGTGTTCATTTGGGGCCATGACAGCTAAAATAGAAATGTCTTTGGCATAAACTCAGCTCTCTAGCCTGCAGGCAAAATATAAAATTGTTGTTAAATTGGAGTGGACCAGAAAGCGGATGATAAAACTCGTCCATGGAACTTCTGTTAATAACAAACATTTGTCCCTTGACACGTACTCTAAGTAACAACACATGATAGGGGATGGATGTGTCACTGTCGTAAACAGCAGGTTTTCGTGCCTATAAGGCAACAGGTCAAGTTCACCTACCCCTTCAGTTGTGCCTTCCTATAATCTGTTGGGGTTTTCATTAAATGTCCTTTTTTTAAACTTGGAAAGACTTGGGAAGACAATTCTCAGGTGTACGGGTCTAGGTTGATCTGCCTTTAGAGTTTTAGAGGCAGCTTGGGTTGTTGTGTCTGGTTCTATTTCAACTGCAGCAGCATTTGCTGTTTCCTAAAAGTCATGCCATTTAAGCATTTTGCCTCCATTTCTTTTTCACTCAGTAGTCAGAAAGAGAGAGGAGGTAATTCTGAAAAAGGCAGATAGATGGTAGCAGAAGGGACCATGCTGATACCAGATAAAACCAGTGAAAAACCAGTAGAGGCAGTAAGGCCTTCCCGTTTTCTGGCATTGTTTCATCGTATTTACTGAATCTAAGACATCATGGATGGTGAAATACACCATTATTTTATGCACTGACCAAAACTCTCCTTGACCAAACTTCAGTCAGGTTCCTCTGAGCCCTCTTCCTAACTTAGGTCTCAGCCTGGCTTCCATCCTTGCTGGACCTGCAAAGCCCAGCTGCAGCAAGAATCCTATTAAGTTAGTTTATCAAAACTTCCCATACATACTCTTGATGTCTCTTCTTAGTCAGTTTTCATCCACTGAACCCCCCCGCCCCTGCTACCCTGTTCCTTAGCTGTACCTCCCCACTTGTCTTTGCTGTATTCAGAATTGAGCTCAGTCTTATACTGAGGTTTCTTTTCCCATATTGCAATCGCTCCTAAATAAAATGTGTTCCAACTGCTTTAAATACTGTCTGGCTCAGGTTCTCTTTACAGAAAATAGGATACATTTCCAATCAATCCCAGATGCAAAACCTTAATGATAGTCCTCTGTGAAGCCTGGGTGGGCCACACAACCTTTGTCCGGAAATTTCTTTTTATCTACTACAAACTATTTGGCATTTTCTCTTGCCTTTGGTTGCACTGCTTGGCCTGTAATAAGAATTCTTTTGTACTTATCTCAGTAACAAAATGTAACAAAGCCTCATAGACCTGTAAGATTTCCCCTTCTTAGATCTCCTAAAGCACTTGGATCCTCTTTCCAAGAAAAGAAGGAAATGCAGTCATTACTCCTACAAGGAACTTTTGCTTCACTAATATCAAAGTCATGGCAAGTTGCTGTTTCCTTGTCTTTCTGCATATTAAAGTCACTTTTTGTGTCAATACTGAGTAACGGCATAATCTTATTGAAGATGTTTTAAATAGTAACTTAAAACCAATGCCTTTGTTGGTGTTGCACCTTTCCAACACTAGATATAAAATCAATTGATAAAACAACATAAACAGTTATGACCAAGTTTGCAGGCAGTACCCACTTAACTCCCCATGGCTGCTGCCCAGTGACAGCAAATCTAAGATGCCTCCCAATTTTAGAGATGCCAAAATACGAGAGAAATGTTTATGACAGAATTCGTGCCACACAGTGTTACCCATTCACACATTGTACAGGAGTGGTAAACTCAAATGCTCACAGGGACAATTAAATCAGGTATGTCAGCCCAACTCTATGTAAGAAACATGTACCCTCTACACCAAATATTTATTTCACTTTTAACAGAAGCATGGCTTCAAAGGAATATTGAATACTATAAAAAAGCACCAAGCCCCTGTGGTGGCTTCACAATAGGGAACTAGAGAAAACTGAGGAATGCATGTCTCATCTAAAGGAAGCAGATACCACACAGCTCAGATCAAACATTATCATTTCAGTCATCCTTAAGACTTTGGAGGCAGTATTGCCCAGTCTTCTGACTTTGAAGATAAATAGGAAATCTGAATTTGTAGGTGAAATCCCTTAAAATTCACTCAAAATTTTAAAATGCCAGGCACC
Organism: Rhinopithecus bieti; assembly: GCF_001698545.2. NCBI lineage: Eukaryota > Metazoa > Chordata > Mammalia > Primates > Cercopithecidae > Rhinopithecus > Rhinopithecus bieti. Next base: position 357,730 of record NW_016814250.1, read on the forward strand.
CCTCACAAAGCAAATCTACATAACACATTTGGTTCCTCGTTCACCAATTTGTGGCCTATGTAAGATACAGCTAACATGCATGGGTCACCCATGTTCTAAACATCACCATTTGTCCCATGGCTACGTTTAATCCAAAAACTATCAGCATGACTTGAAAGGTAATCATATCATGGTTAACAGTTAAGCATGAGGGCATAATAGGTGCCAGTAGAATTACTCCATCAGAAGAGTCATTTGTAGTTCATTTTTATGTTTTTTCTGTCTATATGTAATAAAACCAATTCACTAGAAGGATTTCAAGTTTGGAACTCAGAACCAGCAGTTTTTCAGAAAGTAAAACTTGATTGTTTTTAAGGCACAAAGTATTTGTTTAAGAATGAGAATTCCTGCTCTCATTCCCGTTCTGTTGCTGCTTGGTGCTCCTTGAAAGGCAACCTCACCACAGCGGACGTGTTGCTATGAACCTCCCAGCTCTCTTGGGGCTGTGTGAGGGGAAGCCCAGACCAAGGACCCAGAAGACCTGGAAGTGGAGGATACAGCTGAATACTGGCAAATGCCCTTTGTGTTGTCCTCTGCTTCCCAGGCCTCAGAAACATGACTTTTTTTCCCCTAGGAGAAGGGAGATGGGAGAATGAAGAAATAGAGACTTACTATGGCTCAACTCACTTCATTCATCTCTGATTTAAAAGCTTGGAGTCAGCCAAGATGCTGAATCCTGAACATACCTGCCCTCATAATGGACTTATGACATCGTCTAAGGGTACTTGATTTTCTAGGACTCAATTTTACTATCTGTAAAATGAGCAGATAAGATTAAAAAGGTGGTTTTTCATCTGTGCTCTGTGAAACTTTAGGGACTCAGATAATTTGCTTAAGGAGAGGGACTTGGTTTTATGTCACTTGCATTTGGTCTTAAGAGTGAAGCTTCCATTTAATAGGAAAAATACACCTTAAAAAATGCAGTGTTTGAAAACCACTGGCTAGATGATCTAAGTGATCTGTAACGAGGCCTCTCCAGCTCTGACACTTTGTAATTACAAAATTTCTTCAACTGGCATGTACTTTTCAATACTGTTTTCACAAGGCAAAATGCAGAGACATTTTTTGACTAAAGAATAACTCCAGTTTTGCCCAAAATATGAGTCAACATGAAAATTCTGGCAAGGCTGAGTATGAAAAGGTATAAATGGCTTTGATTTCTTTTTTTCCAAAAGAAGCTTTCTTTTTTCAGATTTTTTAAGAGATGACAGGCAAAGAGTATGAGTCTGGGAAAGTAGCTTGCACTAGAAAAAAGGAGACTTATGTCTATTCATTGTCAAACACGTACTCCTTGATTTTGCACATACAAGTGAAGAAGAGAACTGGGAAATTCTCAGCATTTAAAGGTTCTGGACCATTTTCTTCTGGAAATGCAGGAAATTGCAATTAAAATAAACTCCACTATGCAAACCAGGCATAAATCTGACTACTCCTTAAACATACCCAGGTATTTCCCACGCTTTCTGCTTTGCCTGAAATCTCCCTCAGCCCCCTCACTCTAAATCCAGGTCACATCCAGGTCGAATGGAATGGTGAGTCCATTTCCAATCTCTTCTTTCTTCAGCCCCTTTCTTCTCAACTCCTGTAGCACCTGTCATCTTTTTTATTTCTATTTTTGGTTTAAACAACAGGAATTCTTTTCTCACTGTTCTAGAGGTTAGAAATCCAAGAGCAAGGTGTCTGTAGGTTTGGTATCCCCTGAGACCTCTCTTCTTGCTTGCAGATGGTGCCTTCTTGCTGTGTCCCCAAGTGGCCTTTCCTCTGTGTACATGCCCCTGGTGTTCCAATTGTCTTTTATACTTACTTTCTACAAATGGCTAGTTTTGTCAAGTCCATATGGACATACATATGGATAACATTTACCCTCATACTCCTGAAGTTAGGGCCCACTTCTGCTTTTGTGTGTGTGTGTATATCCTTCATGGTTTCTTGCACATATGTAAATAGGTAATCAATAAATCAGTTGAAGGATTAAATGAATAATTTTTGCATCTATGGGCAAAAACACTAGTAGTACCATATGAGGGATGACACTATGGGCTCAATAATATGGCACTTTGAGAAAAAATGAAAACAACCCAGTTGTTCATGTGGTGGTATGAGACTAGATAGTATCACGGCAACAGTGCTTACCATGTAACAGAGAGTGAAGAAAGTAAGATGTCGGTATAATGCTACAAGTTTAATCATATGTCTGAAGAAAACTCATACTTAAAAACCTAGAAGATAGTTCAAAAGAATGTTTAGGATGATTGGTTTTAGAGTAGTGTTTCCATTTTTTTGAAGAGTTAATAATGAGGTTTATATTATTTTAAAGTGAAAATATAAAAGTGAACATGTTTTAAGTTTTTTTGCTAAAAGTGGTATAAAATCAGTGGAATTTTGTTATAACAGAATTAGAGCCCCATATGACTGATGTTTTTAGAAGAAATCATTTTATAGCAAATGTCCTTTTTTGGTAGTTCATAGGCTAAAAGCTGCTAAGCCCCTTCCGGAGGTTTCATCATGGGACTTCCTCTCCATAAATTCCATTTCATAGAGAACAGTGTTGTACCAACATGTCTGTGTCTTGCTACCAAAGAAAATTTCATAAGCATACTGATCAATTTGTTTCCTAGTGTACGTTTATCCTCATTAAGAGCACAGAGAACTTTAAAACATACGGTAATTATCTTAGATGTCTCTAAAACACTTTCATGTTTGAAGCCGTGGCCTGGATTAGGTCCTGAAAGATCCAATCTAACAAAAGCAACAAAGTCTACTAGTAACCCAAGGAAAAGCCTCAAAACATTTTGTCCTCTGGCAAGTACTGACCTGGATCTGGTGGTTGACAAGCCACTAGACAGCATTTCCAGGGATGGGGGCATGTCTGCTCCTGACCCAGCTTTAAAGGAGTATGTGTGTGTGGTGTGTGTGTGTGTTTATTTTAAGAGAGTATACTTCCCCAAAGACAAAACATGGAGATAGGATATTTTACCACTTTTTAAAAGAAGAACCCAGTTACTTCACAAGACTTGCCCAAAGGAATGTGTCTAAAATAACACATTCCACCTCATATTTCTACAGCTTGAAATACACACAAATTATCCCAAACTCATCTTCTTACCTCAATTCTGTTACTGCCCCTAAGTCACCAAGAAAATGCCCCGTGGAACAAAATAAAATTCTAATGTAATCTCTTTCCAGCTCTTTGCTGTGTGACATAGTCCCATGGAATTATGTACCTTCACAAATCTGTTGTAGACTTCCTGAAAACTTTTTCATTTTCTTGATTACAAAAACAGCCTTTCCCACACCCTTTCCCTTTCTCCTACCTTTTTTCTACATCGGATGCAGATGTGTGGGTCAGAGTTACAGAAGCCATATTGCAATTAGGAAGGAACAGCTGAAAGGAATGCAGAAATCTTGGATCTAACATTGTAAAATTGCTGAATTTAACTGAATTACCCAGTTCCTCCATTTGTTTTTCTGTCTGTCTGATTCGTTCCCCACTGTTCTTGAGCTCCCATGTGAAAACACATCAATTTGCAGACATGCCTATGATGCACATTGCATTACACCAGTGTTTACCAGTGTATGTGTCCTCAGAATATGTGTTTGATGATATAATCCACCAAAATAGTGGGATGAAGACATGGTATAGAGATAATTTTGTGATCAATATATTTGGAAAAAAAAGGATACTCTGTTCCCCTTCTAGAGCTTCACAATGCACATAAAACTGTTACAGACTTTGAAAAGGAGAAATGCTATTGCAGAGAAATCTAAGCAACATTCAGAAGCTTCCCAATTTTATTGACCAAGGAACTAATATTAAAATTAATCCCTTTGTCATCTACAGTGTATCCCTCAGAATTAGGGTTCTGAGGACCATGTGTGGGAACCACTGTACTACATCCATCCATAATTATTTTAATAATTATCATTTTATACTTTCTTATTTACAAATGATCCACATGTTCTGACAAATTTTAGATAAACTCCTAGGAATTCAAACCAACGGAAACATTGACACATACCAGACAAAGGCAGGTATAATGAAATATGTGATTACTTCTGGCTAGTTACAAATTCCCCATTTTCTTTGGCTAGCAGATGCTGTCATTGACACTGTCAGCAATTATAACCTACATTTGCATTTCTGGATGAGACAACTCTTCTCAGGCAAAGTGCTTAAGACCTGTATTCCTCGATGAGTCTTTGCTGCTGTTCTCTGTGAGGACAATTGCTGAGGTTCTGGGAAACCAGCGATTCTCTTGAATCTATGATATATTTGGTTTGTCATGTGTTCTTAAGGTCCTTCTTCACCTTTCTTGCTGAACTTGCTTTCCCTTTGGGTAGAGTTTGTTCTCTTGGCAGAGAACAAAATTCCCTCCAGTTTGTTCTCTGACAGACCTCCAAGGAACTGTAGGTTGTAATCAACCACCCCCAACATCCTTTTCCAAATTACTTACTCTGTGCCATGAGCCCAACTGTAGCTATCGGGGTGTGTTTGTTTTTTTCCTTTGCTCTCTTCACATTGTCTCAATTTTTGAGCCAGAATAATTTAAGCACTAGGGTCTTGTCGGGTTTTGCAACCATGAAAAGCCTTACAAAGTCTAGGCGTTTTGCCAGAAATCTAAACTTTGCTGAACTATGTTAAAAGGTTAAGCGTTTCACAGAGTTTGGCCTCCTCCACCCCCACCACACTCCCTGCCTCTGCCTTGTTGGTAAATGTCTGCGTTATCAAGAAATAGAATAACTAATAATGTGCTGGATAGAACATTTTCAATCATCACACTGTGACCACAGTTGTGTTAAAACCCCCAAACAAATGTTATTCACACTTCTCTCCTTAATCAAAAAGCTGAGGACAGAGAGTCATTGTTGTCATTTCAAGATGAAATGCTACACACTTTCCATAAAATGTAAGTTTTAAAATAAAGCTCTTATCAATTATTTGTAAAAATTTCTATGTTAACCAAACAGCTTCACTAAAATGAATGTTAATGAGTAAAAATAAATCACAACCTTTCCAGACTGGAGAGAAGTACTGGTTCCTTGGTCCCTAGTTTTGAAAGCTCCCTGTGATTATTTCCTGGAACACCAAAAGCTGGTTTACTCTTAGGATGCTTCCGAGGTTTTCAAGTGCACAGTCAAGAAATCTAATGAAGAGAAAGGAAATTTAAAAATGTTTGGGAATTATCCTGGGTCCCCTTGTTTCCATAGCCCACATCACAGCTAAGAGTAACTGCTGTCAACTTCTCTGACAAAAGAGTTCCCACATTTGCCTAGTTCTCTCCGTCCCCACTGTGGCCATCCTGATCCCAGTCACTACCCTCTCTTACTTGGACTTCCATAATAATATCCTAACTGGCCTCCATTCATCCACTCTGCCTCCATTTTCCCAGAGCAGCCAGGCCATGAGGTCACCAGTGCCTTAAGATAAAAACACAAGCGTCTTACCTTGTTTTATTCAGCCTCATCTTAAAGCACCGAAGTCTCACCACTTGGGGGCCTTCTTTCTTTGCTGCAAATATACCAAGCTTATGTCTGACTGAACCACTGTGGGGCATGCCCTTCTGTCATCTTTGGCTGGCTGGCTCCCCTCCGTCCTCAGTTCTCAGCTAGTGTTGTCTCCCTAGGAGAGCCTTGCCCAGCCTCACAATCTAAAATCTCTCCTCCTCAGACCCTCTGTTATTCTCTACATAATCCACTTTTTAAATATTCCACCTGATACTTTCTCTATCTAATATTTTTTCTATTAATCACCTGTCTTCTTTTTTTTTTTTTTTTTTTTTTTTTTTGAGATGGAGTCTCGCTCTGTCGCCTGGGCTGGAGTGCTGTGGCTGGATCTCAGCTCACTGCAAGCTCCGCCTCCCGGGTTTACGCCATTGTCCTGCCTCAGCCTCCTGAGTAGCTGGGACTACAGGCGCCCGCCACCTCGCCCGCCTAGTTTTTTGTATTTTTTAGTAGAGATGGGGTTTCACCGTTTTAGCCAGGATGGTCTCGATCTCCTGACCTCGTGATCCGCCCATCTCAGCCTCCCAATAATCACCTGTCTTCTAACTGCCTCCACTGGTCATGAGCAAGAATCATACCTAGTTTACTGACATATCTCCAGCATCTGTAATAGTGCTTGGGGCACCAGAAGAACAAGATAAATATGTATTGAATGAACACACGAGCAAGACCAGAATAAAAAATTGGGTGCTTGCTGCAGCTCCTGTGGCTTAGCTGTTGAAAGGTGTAACACAAACAGTTATTAAGTACTTTTGGGTAATGGTCTGTCGGGGACTGGACATCTTGATAGATGTTTTAGGGGCGTGCCATGCACATTTGCCAACTGAACCAGAGAAAATACAGTATTTACAGGCACATAAGAAGCTATGTTTGTCTTCTTTTGTGGGAATATTTGTGTCTTTGTCATTTTCAGTATAATCTTTCCAAGACAATCTCCTAAGAAGAAATTTCCCTAAACAAAGAGTATGTATTTTTGCTTAATGTGCTAAGGTAAATAACTGGGGGATTTTTGCTAGATTGTCACAACTTTATAAGGAGTTTATGAATACTCGATTAAGTAAAGTAACATAGTGCCCTTACTTCTCATCAAATAGCCAACTTACATGACTCATAAGCATAGGTTGAAAATTACATCTGCAATCAAAGATCAGAGGCAAAATTGGTCACTGGAAACTACTTAATACATCCTTGGCTTCTAAGCTGGGCTTCATCTAAAGCCAGGATTAACAACGGAAAGCATGACCAGAATGGAATGTGAGGTTTGAACACTGGGGAGAAGATGTCCCCAGGGCTGTGAACTGCCTTTGGTCAGCAGCCCTGGGAGCCAGGCTTGTTTCAGTCTAATGCAATTTTGCTCTCATGATCAATGGGATGGGAGGAAAACTGGGTGAGAGAACACACTGAAATATGTTTTATAAGATAAGAGAAAAGACAAAGATCATGTAAGGTCACTTCTGAGAGAATGAAGATAATGGCAAATGTATTGATAGAATAAAGAGCGAGGAAATAGGCTGCCTCTAGTTTCATATGTAATAGAGCTTACAGAAGGCACAAATATTTTGAGATTCATGCCTCCACAGAGGCAGCCAAAGTAGAACCTGATCTGATAAAATTAGTGTCCTGCCATTGATCGTACTGTATGTAAAGATACTAGATGATAAGGATAAGCAACCTCCTACTCCTAAACTCTCATAAGAGGAAGCATAAGATAAGGAAAAGGACTGCAATCCTTTTTGAAGAATAACATGAAAAGAAAAATTATAGACCTGGATCAAAGAGGGCACCTCTATCTTCACTTACTTATTTAATATGTATTTATTGGGCAATACTTTGTGCCAGGCATTGCATCTGGTACCAGGTACATAAAGATAACTAAGTCATAGATCTTGAAAATAGATTCAGGAAAACACAGACTATAGCAAGCCCTACACAAGTTGAGGTTGGTTGCAGCAGAAGTGTCAGACCAAAGGGGGACTGTTAGGTGAGAAGGGAGAAATATGAGCCTGGGAAGGCCGAAAGTCATTTCTGAAAATATTGATTAAATACAGGCATACCTTGTTTTATTGCACTTTGCCTTATTGTACTTCACAATATTGCAATTTTTACATATTGAAGGTTTGTGGCAACCCTGCATCTGCCACCTCTATGAGACCCACGTTTCTAATGTCATGTGCTCACTCTGTGTCTTTGTCACATCTTAGTATTTCAAACATTTTCATTATCATTATATCTGGTATAGTGATCTGTGATCACTAATCTTTGGTGTTACTATTGTAATTATCTGGGAGCATCAGGAGCCATGCCCATGTAAGACAGTGAACTTAATCTATAAATGTTGTGTTTCTATTGCTTCACTGACTGGCAATTCCCCCATCACTTTCCCGCTCCTTAGGCCTTCCTGAGACACAATAACTGAAATTAGGCCATTTAGTAACCACGCAACAACTTCTAAGTGTTCAAGTAAAGGGAAGAGTTACACATCTCTTGTTTTAAACAAAAAGCTAGAAATGACTAAGCTTAGTGAAGAGGGCATGTCAATAGCTGAGACAGGCTGAAAGTTAAGCTTCTTGAGCCAGACAGTTAGCTGAGTTGTGAATACAAAGGAAAACTTCTTGAAGGAAATTAAAAGTGCTACTCCAGCAAACACATGAATGAGAAAAAAAAGAGAAAAAAACAAAACATGCTTATTGCTGATATGGAGAAAGTTCGAGTTGTTTGGATAAAAGATCAAACCAGTCACAATGTTTTCTTAAAGTGAAGCTAAATCCAGAGCAGGAACCTAAGTCTAGTTAATACTAAGAAGGCTGAGAGAGGTGAGGAAGCTGCAGAAGAAAAATCTGAAGCTAGCAGGGGTTGGTTCATGAAGTTAAGAAAAGAAACCATCTCTATAACATAAAAGTGCAAGGTGAAATAGCAAGTGCTGATGTAGAAGCTGCAGCAACTTATCCAGAAGATCTAACTAAAATAATAGATAAAGGTGGCTAGACTGAACAACAGATTTTCAATGCAGATAAAATAGCTTTATATTGGAATAAGACATCATTTAGGACTTTTATAGCTAGAGAAGAGAAGTCAAAGTCTCAAAAGACAGGCTGACTTTCGTGTTACAGGCGAATGCAACTGGTGACTTTAAGTTGAAGCCAATGCTCATTTACCATTCTGAATGTCCTAGGGTTCTGTCTTGGTTCATTTCTGTTTCTATAAAGAAATATACAAATCTGGGTAATGTGTAAAGAAATCAGGTTTAGTTGGTTCATGGTTCTGCAGGCTGTATAAGAAGCATAGCACCAACATCTACTTCAAGTAAAGAATTCAGACTGCTTCCACTCATGGTGGAAAGTGAATAGGAGCAGGCAGAGATCATATGGGGAAAAACAGAGAGAAAGAGAGAGAGAGAGACAGAGAGAGAGAGAGAGAGACAGAGAGAGAGAGAGAGAGAGAGAGTAAGCAGGGAGGGAGGTGCCAGACTCTTTTTAACAACCAGCTCTCATGGATGAATAGAGCAAGAAGACACTCATTAGTGTGAGGATAGCATCAAGCCATTCTGAGGGATCTGACTCCCACAATCCAAACACCTCCCACCAGGTCCTACCTCCAACACTGGCGATCAAATTTCAACATGAGGTTTGGAGGGTCACATACACAAACTATATAGTAAGGCTTTAAGAATTATGCTGGCTGGGTGCAGTGGCTCACACCTGTAATCCCAGTACTATCGCAGGCCAAGTTGGGTAGATCACTTGAGGCCAGGAGTTCGAGACCAGCCTGGCTAACATGGTGAAACTCTGCCTCTACTAAAAATACAAAAATTAGCCAGATGTGGTGGCATTCATTTTAATCCGAGCTACTCTGGAGGCTGAGGCAGGAGAATCGCTTGAACCCCGGAGACAGAGGTTACAGTAAGCAAAGATTGCACCACTGCACTCCAGCCTAGGCAACAGAGCGAAATTCCATTTCAAAAATTAATAATAATAATAGACAATAATAGACAAATAATAGACAAACAGACAATAATAATAATAGACCAAACAGTGAAATCATGAGTGAACTCCCATTCACAATTGCTACAAAGAGAATAAAATACCTAGGAATACAATTTACAAGGGATGTGAAGGACCTCTTCCAGGAGAACTACAAACCACTGCTCAAGGAAATAGGAGAGGACACAAACAAATGGAAAAACATTCCATGCTCATGGATAGGAAGAATCAATATTGTGAAAATGGCCATATTGTCCAAAGTAATTTATAGATTCAATGCTATTTCCATCAAGCTACCACTGACTTTCTTCACAGAATTAGAAAAAACTACTTCAAATTTCATATGGAACCAAAAAAGAGCCTGTATAACCAAGACAATCCTAAGCAAAAAGAACAAAGCTGCAGGCATCATGCTATCTGACTTCAAACTATACTACAAGGCTAAAGTAACCCAAACAGCATGGTACTGGTACCAAAACAGATATATAGACCAATGGAACAGAACAGAGGCCTCAGAAATAATTCCACACATCTACAACCATCTGATCTTTGACAAACCTGACTACTGGGGGAACCCACTCCCAATATTTCAACGTAGGTTATTTCTATTTTCCATAAGTGTCAGCCAGCTGACAAATAAAGAGAGACAGTATGAAGAGAGGAATTTTACAGGTAGGCCACCAGGGGTGATATCACATATTGGTAGGACTGTCATGCCCCCTGAGTCTCAGACAAGCAAGTTTTTATTAACGGTTTCAAAAGGGGAGGGGGTGTAAGAACAGAGAGTAGGTATAAAGATCACATGCTTCAAAGGGCAAAAAGCAGACCTACTAATAAGGGTCTAACAAAGATCACATGCTTCTGAAGGAACAGGACAAAGGGAAAAACCAGAACTACTGATAAGGGTCTATGTTCAGCGGTGCACATATTGTCTTGATAAACATCTTAAACAACAGAAATCAGGGTTTGAGAGCAGAGAACCGGTCTGACCACAAATTTACCAGGGTGGAGTTTTTCCCCCACCCTAGTAAGCCTGAGGGTACTGCGGGAGGCCAGAGCATATCTCAGTCCTTATCTCAACTGCATAAGACAGACATTCCCAGAGTGGTCGCTTATAGACCTCCCCCAAGGAATGCATTCCTTTCCCAGGGTATTAATATTAATATTCCTTGCTAGGAAAAGAATTTAGCGATATCGATCCTACTTGCACGCCTGTTTATAGGCTCTCTGTAGGAAGAAAAATATGGCTCTTTTTGCCCAACCCTGCAGGCAGTCAGACCTTATGGTTGTCTTCCCTTGTTCCCTAAAAATTGCTGTTATTCTGTTCTTTTTCAAGGTGCACTGATTTCATATTGTTCAAACACACATGTTTTACAATGAATTTGTACAGTTAACACAATTATCACAGTGGTCCTAAGGTGATGTACATCCTCAGCTTACGAAGATAACAAGATTAAAAGATTAAAGTAAAGACAGGCATAAGAAATTATAAAAGTATTATTTGGGAACTGAAAATGTCCATATCAAAATTAAATCTTCATAATTTATGTTCCTCTGCCATGGCTCCAGCCAGTCCCTCTGTTTGGAGTCCCTGACTTCCTGCAACACCTGACAAAAACAAGAAATGGTGACAGGATTCCCTATTTAACAAATGCTATTGGGAAAACTGGCTAGCCATATGCAGAAAACTGAAACTGGACCCGTTCCTTACACCTTATACAAAAATCAACTCAAGATGGATTAAAGACTTAACTGTAAAACCTAAAATAATAAAAACCCTAGAAGAAAACCTAGGCAATACCATTCAGGACATAGGCATGGGTAAAGACTTCATAACTAAAACACCAAAAGCAATGGCAACAAAAGTCAAAATTGACAAGTGGGATCTAATTAGGATATTAACCATGATAGCTCACAGTGATAGTACCACCTAATCCTCAAATGCCATCTAAGTTTTGTATATTTCCCCAATGACACACTTTAGAGCAAAAAGATCCAATCCAGAATCATGCATTTGGTTGTCATGTCCCTTAGTTGTCTAGTTCCTTCAGCCTAGAACAGATTTGCAGTCTTTCCTTGATTTTTCTGACTTTGCCACTGGAAACATTGCAGACAAGTTACTTTGTAGCATGTCCCTCCGTTTGGCTTTGTTCAGTATTTCTTTCTGATTAGATTCAGACTATGCCTTTTTGGCAAGAATATTTCAGAGGTGACAACATGTTCTCACTGAATTCTACCAGATTGCAAGTCATTTTTATTAGTCCCATTACTGATGATGTTTACTTTGATTTCTTGAGTGAAGTGGTATCTGCAAAGCTTCTCCATTGCAAAATTCTTCCTTTATCCTTAGAAATTAACAATTATTTTATGCAGAAATATTTTGAAACTATATAAATATCCTGCTTCTCTCCAAATTTTCTATTTATTCATAAATTTATTTATACCTAAATGAATTTCCTATTTCATTTAGTGGGTTATAACCCATTACTATCATTATTTTTATGTTCAAATTGTCCCAAGTTTGGCTACGAGAAGCCAATTTAAGCTCATTTCTATTTCCTTTTGACTTGTTCCCAACATCCTTTTAGCACATCCTTATTTTGTGGCACACGATGTCCTGTTTCATATTTTCCCTGCCCCATCCTTGAAATTAGCTATTTTCTCAAGGAGCCCTGGCTCTTTTGCATGGAAAATGGTATTTAAAAGCCAAGATGTGAGTGTTAGGTGTGTTCATTGCTATTGGAGTGTCACTGCTTCCACCCCTCTCAGTAGGGAAAGCTAGAAAATATATGTATGTAATACATACACAGATAACTTCCATATCCATACATTTATATTTTTAATTATCTTTCTTTCTGTGTATCTACCTATTTATCCATCTTCCTATCTATTATCTATCAGAGACCAGGAGTTCACATGGACATTACATAGCCAATCTAACAACTGGGCTTATTCTAGTTTCCTCCCTTTCTGTATTTTTAACTCCCTTCTCCAAAAGTGAGAAATCTGTCTCAATTATTTGTATCTATTTATTAATTTTTGAGATGGAGTCTCGCTTTGTCACCCAGGCTGGAGTGCAGTGGCATAATCTGCAACCTCCGCCTCCCAGGTTCAAGCAATATTCTTGCCTCAGCCTCCTGAGTAGTTGGGATTACAGGAACCCACTACCATGCCCAGCTAATTTGTTTTGTATTTTCAGTAGACATGGGGTTTCACCATGTTGGCCAGGCTGGTTCCCGAAGTCCTGACCTTGTGATCCACCTGCCTTGGCCTCCCAAAATGCTGGGATTACAGGCGTGAGCCACCGTGCTCGGCCCTTCAATTACTTTTTATGTATTTATGTAATTGATCCATCCCACCGTATGTAATCTGACATCAGTCCTCCCCTGCGAGGCTGCCTCCTCTTCTCTGCACAGCTATGATTCCACATTCTGAGCTGCCCTTCCTTCCATGTAGACAGTTCCTCTCCCTGCTCGGACTCTGACAGCTCACATCACATCTCTGTGAGGCACTGCACCTGACCCTGCTTGGGTCACCTCCCACCAGGCCACCTCCAACAAGGACACTCTCCTCTCCCTGCTTGAGTTCTGACATCCCACCCCAGGCCACCCTCCTTAGAGTTTCTCTTCCTGTCCTTCTCCAGCTTTACCTCCACATGGACTCACTCCTCACCCTGCTCAGGGTTGATACTCTATGCCAACTTACCTCTGTCCCCCTGCATGGACATCCTCCAAACTCTGATCAGGCTCAAACTCACCAGTCCACCCCTGCAGGGATGCCTTTTCCAGCCTGCATGGATTCTGACATTGGACACCCTGCTGTGGACCATCTTCAATCTGCTTAGGCTCTGTGCCACTGCAGTCCCTCTCTGACACACACATACCTCAGATGCTTGCCTTGCTCTGTTCCACTTCATGATTTAGGACTGAATTTTTCAGGAAGGAAAGAGAAGAGCTCTGAAAGACTTTTAATAGAAAATAAAGGGTTTCTGGGATGTCTACAGACCTATAGTTTGTCATTTTCTAATCTTAATGTTTATAACTAATATTTTAGTATGAATTATTAATTTATCTGAGATGAATAAAATTAACTGAGTTCATTGGTATCTCATAAGATGTAAAACTAGCCCTTCTGATATTCTGGAGAAATGTTTATTTTATCTGATATCTGTCTCCTATGAGCAGATGGAGTGAACCATTCATATTTTTTGTCATTTTGAAGAAGACCAAGGTCTAGAAAAGCTTAAAAAATTGCAGGTCTACAGCAAATGATTAATAATTAATAGTAAGCCATGTGACATTCTAGTATGTCATGTAGTAATCACCATAGTTTTAAGGAAAGCTTATTGCCTGATGAATGTCTTTTTTAGTAATTTATTTTTCCACTTCTCTAAAGTCTTTTAATGCACTTTATTGGGTTTTGGTGTAAATTAAGAATAAGAAAGACATTTTATCAGTTTTATGAGGTTAAAAAAATTGATTTATAAAATGTTAACTTTAAGTAAGAATTCATTCCTTTCATTTGGTTCACTGTGTCAAGTCTGTTTGGAAATGCGACTTGTGTGTGCCTGTGTATCATCACTTTGCATGCAAGTTTTCTCCGGCCTCATTTTAATACATATTGTGTTAAACCACTTACTAATGTTTTTACATTTGAGGTTTTACATTTGATCCTGTATTTATTTTATTATCTAAAATTTTCAAAAAATAAAATAAAACATTCAATATTTAGTCACACAGATACACTATTGATTTCTTTATTTTACCTTTTCTTTATGGTGTCATGAATGTATTTAAGTAATCAGTTGCAAAGTGAAGCTGTCTATTTGATTGTTTGTTTTCATAGAGCTCAAAAAACAACGGCTCAGGCTTTACTAAATTTATTTTTTCCATTGAAGGTATTTTTTCTTCTTTGGTAAAATCTATGTGTTATCATTTCTTAAAACTAGCAAATCTCTAGCCCTATTTCTGCATGGAGCTTCATTTAAAGCAAGCTATTTTGAAATCCAATAGTGACCAAAGTAGAATGTCATTTTCCTCTTGGAGTAGGGACAAGGTATTTTCTCTTCCCAAATACGAATAAAAAGAAATTCATTATTTTTCTCTGATACTAACCTTATACATTTTACAGGCTTTCTTGTTTTTCAAGGATGTGACAACTGCAGTAATTCTAGCAGCATATTTTCCTTCAATTTATTTCCTGGAAATCCGTTATTTAAAAAAAAAATGAGCCCATATCAAACTCAAAAATTTTGTAAAACAATTGCAGTACAAGTTTCAATAATAGCTACAATACCCTAGATATTTTATAATTTACTAGTTTGGTTACTAATGATTTCACCTTCTACTAGTCTAATTGATTCTGTTAAAGATAATGGCTATGTATATCCATCAGCTTTCAATCTTGTTAGAAATGTTTTGATCCTTTTTCCTATCTTATCTTTTTTGTCTTATCTACAAACAACATACTTTTCATCTATTAATAGATATATGGGATTCAGGAGTAAAATTATCTTTTCTGCTTGCATTATAAAATGAAAATAAATGTGCACTCCTGAGTATGGTTTATGATTTAATAATGCCACAGTTTCTGGTCTTGTCAGTCTTCTTACCTCTGCAAGCATATTTTGAGGCCACCCAATCTTATACACACCTCGTGTCATGTGGGTATCAGGAATAAATGGCAAATCTCGTAAGTGCTGTGCCTCTACGCACCACATCGAGTGCAAGGAGAAATGCAAAATACACCTTTTGCCAGTTTTCATTCCACTGAAGCATTTCCTTTGGCTAACTCATGACAATTTGCATTTTCACTTAGAACACTTTAATACTTTTACCAGTCTAATCACTGAATATATACTCATTTTTAATTAATTAACTGACCAGAAATTCTGTCTTTCATTCACAATGTAAAATATATAAACACATTCACACCCTCAACTACGATTATGTATACAATTTTTATAATAACAGGCTTATGTAGCCTGTGATAGTCTATGAAAAATATCATTTAAAACAAATGTTATCCTATTTTCAAGTATGGGAAATGTTTCATATTTGATATAAAGCAGATGAAATATATTGTTATCATCAAAATCATATCTATCATACATTCTTCCAGTTTTTCTGAAACTTAATTCACTGAACTCAAATGAATAAATTCCTCATAGGGAAAAAATATCTCTCAGCTAAAACTGAATTCTTGATTAGGTCTAGACTTGTAGTGTGGTGTCACGGATTAGACATCCCTCTGGTTTTAAGGAATGTTAAATGTTACTATAAGCTGCTTAAGGTTTTTAAAGGAGGCACACTCTCTAGGAGTTGGAAGTAATTTTTAACATTTGCATAATGCAAATGTCCAGTTGGTTGAACTGCTGACTTAAATCTATCTTTGAAAGATAGAGTAAGACTTTTCACAAATGCAGAAAGGTCGAGTTATGCTAATGAGAACCATTTAGTCAGCTGCCTGACACTTATTGGACATGATAATCAAATTGCAGTATAGGCAGTAAACTCCCATGTATGCTATGGCTTTTAAACCCATAAGTTATGCAAGAAACCACTGTACCTTCCAGCTGCATTCAGCTTGGCGATATGTTAAACCATAGATGTGTGTGTGTGTGTGTGTAAGCCCAGAGGAGGACGGAGGGGAAGAAATAGCTTATGTTGCTCAGCAGGGTCCCTGCTTATGGATTAGGAGCAGGGACAAAGAAACAGTGCATAGAAGACAGTAGCCCAACCTATGAAGATTTTGTCATAGGGTTGAGATGAAAGGAGCAAAACAGGAAGAGGAAAAGAGTTGGGATTAAAAGATAGGAGGAGATAAAATCTTAACAGTGAACAGTGCTGATACAGGAGAAGAGAAAAAGGTATTTGCCAGTTGTCAAAAAGCTACATATACGGGGATAAGGTAGAAGAGTGGAAGGGGCTAGGGAGGATCTTTTTTATTTATACTAAGAATAAGCCAGTACCATGTCATTAAATTTGGAAATTGGCTTTACTGGACTTTCATATTAATTTATAGTCTATATTGAATTTGAAAAACAATAGCAAAATGGTAAACTAATTTAAATTCTGGTTAAGTCCTCATATTCATTTTATAATTGCCAGGAATCCTATAGGCATGGACCCACAGCTAGAGAATCCTCAAACTTGAAGCCTTATCAGCTGTTCTTGGGACCCTCTTAATAAACCACGCCTAGAATGAATGAACCTTCTCCTCAGGTCTCACTTTGGAATTTCACCAATATATAGTTATTAGTTAAGAATCTCTCTTGTGCAATTATATTCCAATATTGTTTTCACGTTTCAGTACAGCTAGTAATTAGAAATAATTATTGACATCTAAATGATAAATGCTGCTGTATGGTATCTCCTAGTGTGGCCAAATAGTAGCACAAAGGATAAATTGGACATTATAATAACAGTGGATTTGTGAGATATAAGAGAAGGTTGTCCTTTAAAACTAAAAGAAATATTTTTACAGGTTAGCAAGGAATACTCAATGAGGAGATAAACTTTTACAGTGTGCTATTAGACCAAAAGATTTTCTTATTTATTTAGCAAATATTTGCTGTTTCTAGATTGGTTTTGCCAGCCTTTCACAAAGAATATTTCAAAGAATAATGGTTCCAACAATGAGCTAGTTTAAAATAAAAAGTTTCATATTTAAATGATTGTGAGAATGTGGGATATTAAATCCACCTCTTGGAGATTCCCAATATATGCAACCAAAATAAAGGTTATGTAATGTTTACACAGCCATGAAAACCTCTTTAAAATAGTTTCATTTATTTGACCCTAAAAACTTCCTGTATTTAACCTTAATCATTTCCTGTAACACTATTGTACTACAACAATTTTAAAAGCTGATGTATTTTTTCATTCATCTGCTTATTCATTTTTTCCTGATACCATATTATTTAATTACCAGGAATTCAAATCGTTTAAATATCTCATAGAGTAAAATCTTCTAAGCCATTATTTTTCTTCTTAAAACATTTTAGCTCTTCCTTGCATATTAATTTTTTCTAAATTAATGTCAGGATATTTCAAAGTTAAGAAAGAAATGTTGAGGTTTTAAATTGGAATTTCATTAATACTTAATTAAAAGGAAGAATAGATATATTTATTTGAATAAATCTTATTCTTCAAGAACAGATTATATCTTTATTTGTCCACTCGATCATTTATGGAAGAGAAAATCCACTCAGTAACACTTTAAAAGTCTTCTTAATATAGGATTCTGGGCTTGTGTTGTTTAATATTGTTAGTGATGTCTTCAGTTTCAGATAATAGAGTGTTTTTTAGGTATTTAGAGAAAAAATCTATTAATGTTTTTCCCACATTTATCCATACTAGCTAATTATTGAACTTACTGGAAATTTTGGTGTGATGATTTTTTGTTTGTTTTCCTAGATTAACATATTATCTGAAAATAATAATAATTTGTTGTTTTATTATATATTATTATTGGTGGGTTTCTTGTTTCTGCTTTGTATCTTACTTGTATTCGTCTGAAATGGAAATACTTACGGTAACGACCAGACATTCTTATTCCCATGGTTTTTCACCATTAAAAGATGATATTGGCATTGATTTGAGGTGGGCACTAGTTATCTTGTTAAAAACTATTCTTTCAAGTCCTAGCTCACAGCTAGAGTCATACACAAATAGAGGCTTAATTTTATCATGGGCTTTCAAAATCTTTCTCAATGGTTTATCATTATTAACCTTTTGAAATAATTACATAATTAATATTCTAATAAATAAATAACCCACATTCTTGCTTAACCTAGTTAGTGATGGTGGATTGCTCTTAGATATACAAGGAATATGGCTTACTATGTTTAAAAATTAATATAACTTTTCTAACAAGAATTGCTCTGAGCTTTTCTTTGGCTGGAGAGGGTGGTAGAGAAGGGAAAAGATCTTTTTCAAGGTAATTTTTGTAGGATATTGCTCCATCATTTTATATGCTCACCAATAATTATTAATTTAACATATAGTATAAGAAATATGAGCTCCTTTAAAGATTCCTACTAAATTAACCACAAAATAGAAATCTATAAGAAATTTTATAAGTTAAAATTTTAGTTCCATGAGTATTGATCTGTTAAGATTTCTTTAAAATTTTTGTTTAAAATTGTGTATGTGTGTCAATGTTGATAAAAGTTAGCTCAGTGTTAAAACAGATTAATCTGTTGGGTTTTTTTTGCATTTATAAGAAAAAGAGAATGCAAAATAGGTATCATTGGAAAGAAGGATTTGGAGTCAAGTACACTTGGAGAACATTGAACTGAATAAATTTTAATAGACTTGTTTACTGCAGAACTTCTCAGAACTCTCTGTGTAAGAGAATCCTTTGACTTTCTCAATAGGAGAGACATATGGTAAGCAGGTGGTAAATCCCAAAATTATTTACTATGGAACAACATTGCCCTGAGCATCATGCAGATGGAATATACTTTCAGGAATGTCAATTTCTATTATACTTATCATATAGAAACAAATATGTAGGTAGATATATGAGATATATGGACAATTACAGAGAAATTTTTCAAATATTGCTACAATTTGCCTATGAGTTTCATCAATATTTTTAAATTAATCATAATTTGTCTGCATTTAAGATTTTCTGCAATAAGTGTTTTCTTGATTGAATTTCCTTGTTCTTCATGGTTGTGAGTTGTGTAATGGTCACCTCAGGTCAGTCAACAGATCTTGAGAGTTCAACATAGCAGAGTATTCTTTCTTTGACCTTTTACCCTGGTCAATATTTTCCCTTAGGCGTTACTTGAATATTTTCCCTTTAGCAAGGGTTAGAAGTGCTGCTAATTGCCATTTAGGAAAGAGATTCTAAATGAAGACTAACTAAAATAAACCATTACATATCAGAGTTGGGAATTATTAAAAAGCCATGACCTAAGTGAGGAAAAACACAGACACCTTTCTTATATAGCATTGCAATGGTCGTAGCATTGCAGAACCATCCTTAGCTAAAGATTTGTAGATGCTTTATCAATAATACACCAAAGACAGAGGTTGAATGCTATCATTTTGGATGACTGGGATTTAACTCACCGGTAGACACACACAGAGAGACTCATACATACATT
The DNA here is from genome assembly GCF_001698545.2 of Rhinopithecus bieti. NCBI lineage: Eukaryota > Metazoa > Chordata > Mammalia > Primates > Cercopithecidae > Rhinopithecus > Rhinopithecus bieti. The sequence goes on from NW_016814250.1 coordinate 377,368, forward strand.
CACACAAATATGTACACACATCCCTAAACTTTACTTTGGCAAAGCAAGTGAAAGACACACAAAAGGGAAAATGATAAAGGTAAACTTTACGTCTTTCCTAGTGTTGCCTAGACCCAGCCTACACAAATCTAGTTTTTTCTTTTTCATCACACTCCCCTAACCCTGTGGTTCAGTAACATCCATCTTAATATTGAGCCACGGAACAAGGCTTTTTCAATCTGCTCACATGCCAGGGTGTGTCAACAGCCAGGAAAAATTATTTGCTCCATGTACATGAGTGGCTTCGCGGCAGCACAGGCCCTTTAGATCATCAGGTCTCATGAGTTGGGCCTTTCAGAGCCCAGAATGAGGAGCCTCCTACTATTCAGAGGGAGGATAACAACCAAAATGTAAATAGCCTCATGTAGTTTTGTTAATTGTCAAGAAAAGTAGGCCCAAACTTTGTAGCATTCTTAGTGCACTCATATAGCCAACATTCCTGGAAAAAAATATATATATACAGATTAAAGCACTAAGACTAAAACATACAATTTCACTCACTAGCCCAAGAGTTTTTGCTGTGACCCATGTATACAAAGCAGGAACTACTTTTGGCATCTGATAAAGGATTCATGCATGCCACAAAAACAAGTCTTTGATGTGATCTTTGTGTCTCATATGCTGAAGCCATCTTAGAGCTCACCATTCAGGCAGGGGGTTAAAAAAAAAAAAAAAAAAGGGCTGTGGCAGCACATCAGGTTCTGAAAGGGGAAGGCCCATCATACAAAGATATTGGCTCTTCTGCTTCCACAGACATGGTTCTCATTATCCCTGATCCTAATTGTCAAACTATCAGGAATAGACTTGGTCTGGAGAAATACAGTCCTTATATTCTCATTGTCAAACAGCAAACAACAAAAACCCAAACCACAATTCTCATTTTCATGGTTGTAGCCAAGCAAATTTCCCGTAACCTCTCCCTACCATGAAACTCAATTGTCTAAGTGATCCTAACTTGTACAAGTACACTTGTGGGAGTAGCAATTCCAGCCTGCCCAAGTGGTTTGCAAGGGCAAGACGGATGGGAAGAAGTTTCCAGCCCCTCACATCACAGAAAGGGTCAGGAGTTGTGAGTGGCCACAGGCATCCTTGACCATTGGGGTACAACTGTTCGTCTTTGAAACTGGCTCTGCTACAGGAACATTTTTAAGTGTGATACATTTTAAGGGACACAGTGGTTTACATTTTAACAGGCAAAGTACAAAATGAGTAGTTTGTATGGAAACAGACCTACCCAGCTAAAGTCATTTGCAGTCCTCTGCCAACAGATTTTGGAATCCTATTTCTGAGCCCATTCCCTGGGATGGAAGGCAGCGCAGCCACCTGACTGCCGTGCAGAAGTCTGTCCTCATCCATCAGTGTTTCCTGCCACTTTCTGCAATTCCTGCACTCTTGTCTATTTACTCCATTCTCTCTTTTCTGGGCATTCAAAATACAAGTCTTTCTCCACTTCACCTGATTTCCTCTCTGGGTTTTCAGAGGCCACTACCAGCTGTTGGAACATATTCCTCCATCAAGGTCTGAGCAACTGAAAGGGGACAGGCTCACCTAAACTGCCTGATTGAGGAGAAGAAATCAGGAGAAGGTTGAAGCAGCAGCCAAGTTGGAGAATAAAACCCATCTTAGCACTGCTGGCAAACCTGGAAACACAGTGACCCACCAGGTCCATCGCTGGATCATTGGGCAATCCGCTCTGCCCTAGCACCTTTCACCACTCTCATTCAATCAACGAACATGACCAAGTGTCTATTACATGCATCAGGTCTCATGCTAACTGGGCAGTGGGAAGAGGACAAGATTTAAAAGACCCAGTTCTATAAACTGTCAGCTTTTTGAGAGCTCTATATTCCCAGTATCTAGAACAGTAGATGGCACACCTTAGCCTCAAGTCAGTATTTGCTGCTTCAATTAAATAATCCTAGTTACTGCTTGGGTGGAATGGCTTGATGACCTGCTTGAGACCAGGAGTTACAGATTTTAGTTAGAAACAAGGCTCTTCTCTGCTGTACTGCCAATCATGGGCGAGTTTGTATCCTCAGAGGGCAGTAGCTGCATTTCTAGTATCATCTTTGCCTCATCCACCACCCTGGCACTGCACAAACTGAGCCCCCTGAAGCCTGGCGTTCCCTCCCTCCCTGAAGCGGCGCCCCCTTCCTTCTTGGAGGGTCCCCTGAGCTGCACCCCTCTGCCCCAGAGCTGTGCCTGGTGTCTGGCTGTCAGGAGGCACCGCGGCCCCTCCCGGCAGCTCCCGGCCGTCCTGAGGCAGGCGCGGAGTGGGGTCAGCGGGGAGTCAGGGCTCCCTGGGCCTGTCACTCAGCAAGACTGAGCCAGGGCTCCCTGACAGCCCTGAGGACCCTAGGGGATAACCGTGTCCGTGTCTGTCTGTGCATCAGATCAGAGGGAACCAGGCGCGCTCCCCCGCCTAATTCCCCCTTTCCTGGAATGTCCACGAGTTCCTGCTAATGCTATTGTTTGCTTTTGCTTATGCACACGTAAGTCTTTGGTACACACACTGTTTTGTTTTGTTTTTTCTTTTCCTTTCCTTTCTAAAGCTAACGGTTTGTGGTGGTGTGAAGATACGGCTTTGGGTGTAGATTCAACTGGGAAAAAGAAATGCAAGCAGAATTTAGAAAATAATAAAACCACTTAATACATTTCCAGATATGCCATTAATGCTAGCGAGAAAAAATATGGATAGCAATTATTTTTAAGTTCAGTGAATTGAAAAGATTGGAACTAGAATAGGATTTAAGTAAAGAAGAAATTACTTCTCTAAACCAATTTCTGGTTGCTGAAAATTCCCAGGATAAATTAAAGTATGAAAGAAATGATGACTTCATATTATCAAAATATACATAGATTTCTGATTTGTTTTAAATACATTTTATACTAGTAAAACTCATTGATGGTAGAGAATGTTTTCCAGTTATTATAACTGATTTTAATTAAGCAGTTTCATATGTCCGGATTGTGTGTTTTGAGGTATGGCTCATGGACAGAGTATCGATCCACATGTAGATTTTACCATTTTAAATTTGCATTGTTTATAAGATAGGCTTTGTAGTCAGGTAACCTGGGTTCACCTCCTCATGTAGCCACTTACTGTATCATGTTGGACAAACTTTCTGTAGATTTTCTCACCTGCAAAATTAGGGATAATAGTATTTATTTCATGAGATTGTTGGAACATTACATTAGGTACTACATATAAAGACTAAAAACTGTCTCACACAGAGTTATCACACAATAAATATTAGTTATTTATTTCTGCTAACTAATTCTGCTCAAATGATAAGAAAACTATGGGCCATTTAAAATTAATTATAATGTCAACATATTTTAAAAATAAAATACTATCGTCCTATTTATATATTTTGGCATTTCTGAACTTTTTTGCAACATATATATAAATTCAAAAATAATTCATAGCTATAATATATAATTAGAATATATTGAAATGATAGAGCTCATTAGTAAGCTTTTAAACTTTAATCAGTCTAAGATTTGGTTTGGAAGAGATTGAGAAACACATTCAAATCTCAACCTTATTTTACCGAAAAGTATTAATCTTGTTTATTTGAAGTCAAGGTCAATAGTATAAATTCTGGGGATGGTTGATGAACCAATTTGCAAAGGATATGTCACTAATAGTCCCCATCCTGACTACAGACAATAACATAGACACCAGCCCCTACTTACGGTGGGACCAAAGGAGAATGTGTCATCTATCTAGAAATAATAGAACTTATTTTCAATGCCAACTGTCTCACAGTCTATAATTTCATGTGAACCAAACACACAGCTATGATTAACTAAATCCTTCCACTTTTCAAGTAGCTTTTGTGCACAAACACATGTAAACACACAATACCAAATTAACTTTTAGTTATGTGCTACTAATTCAATCACTTTGAAAACAGGTTTTTACAAAGGCAAAAAAATACAAATTTAATATAAATATTCTAAAAATTAAGAAAAGGGACACCCTTCTCACATCATTTTAAACAACCATTAAAAACAAAAATATTGCATATGTTTCTCATAAACTCCCTGTAGCCTCTTAGACCTAATTTTATTTCTTTCATTCATATTATCCCCTTTCAATTACATGATCAATAAATAAATACTGATATCTGATGAGATCTGAAAATTATTTTTGAGACTTTTAAGTTTACTTTTTAAGAAAACCTAAATCCTGGGAGGTAAAAATTTTGAAAATATTTGATTAGGAGATAAGGTATATCTCCATTTAAAGATGTTCTGAAGACCAAAAAAATAAAAATAGAATTTTAATCCCTCTGATGATCCCTTTTGCTCATGTTTAGAATCCATTTTTTCCCTCTGAAATTTCTAGATAAAATTCATCAGGTGGTGGTTGTAGTGGTGGTTGTGGTGATGATGGTAGTGGTTAGTAGTTTTAAGAAAATATTTTTTGGAGACTGTGATGTTTGGTACACTTATTTAAAGCCCTTCATTCTGAGGAACTGAATTATAAGATAATTCCTCAGTAAGGAAGAGAGAAGAGTGTCTTAACTGACATAAGGAATGATCATCACAACCAATACAAAAGAACTTTAACAATCAATCAGCCCTATACCAGTTTAGCCACTTCCGGAGGATACATTTTTCTGTGCTCCCATTTCAGACTTGGTTAAGTCTGACCTGCAGCTACAGCTCAGAGCCACCAGAGGTCAGATTTTTACATCCCACCCGAAGAGATGCTAAACTTGAGTCTGAGACAATGGTGTTTCTTTTCCCAGCACTTTCTCCTCTTCAATTTACCTTTATCACCACCAAATACAACATAAGAATATTACATATAAATATAAGAGACACATAGTTTACTTTCCTATATGGAAATGGCATCATGAGGAAAAAGTAAGGAAAAGGAGGAAATAAGAAGACAATTATTTTAAGATGAAAGCTGGTATTAAGGAGAAAGGGCAAAACCGAACAGCCTTCAAATCATTTTAAAAGACAAAGAGAAAGCAAAAAAAAAAAAACAAACAAAAAAAAAAAAAAAAAAAAAAAAAAAAAAAAAAACAAAACAAAACCTATATGAGCATTCTGATTATCAAAATTGTATTATATTGATGTCTGTTTTATTCATAAAATAAAGCTGATCTTCCCCAAAATGATAGTACAAATAATATTATGGTAGTAATATGGTGGTAGTGGTGGCAGCTGTGGCCACCAATATGTATTGAATGCATTGTTCTAATCACTTTACATACCATTATAACCTCATCATAGGGATGAGAAAATCAAGTGCAGAGGATTTTCTAATAGCTATCAGGAGCCTGAAAAATGTTTCTATCTTTTGCAACTATAATCTCACATTTGAGTGTCTGGCCAAAGATAAAAACTCAAATTGTTGGAGGAGCTGTTGGCATGAAGATATCATATTAATCCTAGGTTTATTCATAACAGAAAAATTTGGAAACAACCTATCTAATAATTGTAGAATAATCAAATAAAAATACCAAATAATATGTCGTTGTTACGATTAAAACTGTGAAGATTAGGAAAAACAAGAAAAATGTTTGGTGAAAACAAACTGAGAAAATTGTATACATACCATAAATAAAACTGTATAAAATATGTGCATATATGCATAAGAATAAGGAAAGAAATCTGCTAGAAAAACAACATATTTGTTAGGGTGTAGGATCATAGGCAAAAAATTTTAAAGTAATAATCCTGGAACATGTATTTTTAAACTGCCAAAGGAACAATGGGAAATGCGTACCCTCCTGGGACTTCAGAGTATAAGCCAACTCAACTGATATCACATCGCGCTTACCAGAGGTGAGTCCACCAGCCACACTTGGGCCTTCCTACTTACCATGTCCAGCTTGATGCCTCAAAGCACCCAGACAGAATTCTCTCTGAATTCTTTTCCCTACCCTACTCCCTCTCCATAACAATAACCTCTCTCTCATCATGATAACCTGAGAATAAACATCCAGATTCCTGGGCTATACCTCCGAACAAATGAATGGGTGCAGTACCTGAAAATTGTATTTTCTAAAAGCTCCTCAGCTTTAAAAAATCAAAGTGATATCTTTTTTAGAGAGCAAAATCAATGAGGTAGAAAAGTGTACCCAACCTTTAAGGTTTTACCTTTCAGTTCACACCTAAATAAGTTCTTCCTCAGCCATGAGTGCTCCTTTTAAGGAGTTGTCTACCAATGGAAAATAAGAAGCTTACTTAACCTTCACAACCTCCAACCGTTGGTCAAAACCTAAAGCTGCCATTCTTCCCATGTCCCTGCTAGATGTCCACATTGAAAACATGCAAGTTGAAGAGAGTTTCAAATGCCTTTTTCAACCACATTATGGCAGGCAATAAATGCAAAAATGTAGTCACAGCTCTGCAATCAGAAAGAGGCAAAAAATGCAGCAATAGACATTCCTCTGTGGTCAAGTCAAGCAGGAGGTAGGCTTTGTTCAGAGCAGACTTGAGGGAGCAGACAACTCTAGCAAAACAGTGATAAAGACTGAAAAAAATAACGTTACCCACTTACCCAAAAGGGCTCTGACCTATGAGAACAACAGTCCATTAGACAGCATGGGGCAACAACAGTCTAGCACACAGTAAAGATGATGAGTGCTTATTCATTTACTCAATGAATATTTGTTGAGTATCTACTATGTGCCAGGCACTGTTATAGATACTTGGAATACATCAGTGGACAAAACAAACACAATGCTTGTCCTTTTGGAGCTTACATTCCAGCAGGAACTTGGACCCATGCAAGAACAGGAATTCAAACCAGATCAGGATCATATATACTCTCTTGGTCACACTCCAGACGAATTCTACAGGGAGAAGGAATTGGAAATCATAGCAAGACTGTACAGTACATGCACACATTCCTTGTCACTTGTTTTATTGTGTGTGTACATATATATCATTACCAGTGCACACTGTTATCAATCATTCATTTATTTATCCATTTCATAAACAAGTATTGAGTGCCTACTCTTTACCCAGTCTTGGCTAAATCATGAGCTTTTGCTATGTTCATAAAATGCTTAGTTTAAGCATCCCTTCAGGGATTGTGACATATTGATACCTCAATGGGGTAGAACCTTCTTGACTATTAAAATCAGTATTCTGGTCCTCAGAAAGAATAAACTTGGAAAATATAATCCTAAAGAACACTTCTTTGTGGAGGTCTGTTTTTTATCAAAGTTATATATATACACATATATAAAGAGCTTCAAATATATATACATATATATTTATATGTATATTTGTATATATACACAAATATATGTATATATGTATATATATACAAATATATATGTGTATATATTCAAATATATATATATGTGTGTGTATATATGTATTTGAAGCTCTTTTCTTTCCGAGGAGATGCACAAGCCACTCACAGTGCCTTGGGCATTAATACATACTTGGGCTCACATATTTGCTGAATACATAAATGATGCTCTGTGATTCCCAGGTCAAAGAATAACCCCACATGAAGGCTGTGTCACTGCCATTTCTCCTCACCTCATTGGTTAAACACTACACTCAGACTTGCAGTCATTCAATGAAGAAGATGACAGTTTCATTCCAAAGTAATGTAATATTGGCACATGGGGTCAACATCCTTTTGATTCCCAGATTGTCAGTTCTGCTAAGAAAAGCTCTTACTACATATGGAAATTGAGAACAACATAAAAATGAAGGACCCATTATAAAGAGAAAGAAAACAAGCCCAAAGATGTGTTAAAAGACAAACAGTCCACTTCTCAGAGGAGTCAAATGGTGTTTAGAATCCACTGCATTATCCCTGGTGAATACTGCAAGCCCTCAACTAATATCGTTTCGTTTGTTGTTATTTTGTTACAACACTGATGAGGAAAAGCATCAATTCCCAGCCAAGGGCAGTGTCTGTGTGGAATTTGCACATTCTTCCATGTCTGCATGGGTTTTCTCCAGGTACTCTGGTTTCCTCCCATATTGAAGATGTGCATGTGGGGTGAATTGGTGCGTCTTCATGGTCCCTGCCTGAGCGAGTGTGGGTGTGGTGAGTGCACCCTGTGGTGGGATGGCATCCTGTCCAGGGTGGGATTCCTGCCTCATGCCCTGAGCTGCAGGGATGGAATCAGGCCACCTGCAACCCTGAGCGGGAATAACTGGGTAAATTATTACCTTATTTGTTTTTATTACTCTTTCTTAAATGTATGTATATCTCACATTTATTTCAGTGTTTAATATTAGAAGTGCTTTCATCTTTATTTAGAAGTTTAGTCAATTTTTGTGACTAGAAATATGTCATAGGAACTTAATTCATTTATATCAATTAGCCTATGGTAAAATTGGTTTTGTTATACATCATTTCACTTAAAGTCTCAGTTTCCAAGAACCTATGGATGACATTAAGTGAGAACTTACTGTATACAGATGATTCTTGTTATTTGTGCTGGCCATGTTCTATAAAGTCACCATAATCACTGAATTAGTAAATGTCAAACGATCACTCCTAGGGGAAATAGAGTGTTAGCTTCCTATGAGCCTCCAATCACAGTATTTTTCTCAACCAAAACACCATTTGTATCATATAAGTTATACAACAAGCCAGTCTCATCAGCTTTGGAAACCTGCTCTTTTACACAACATTGGTCCTGTGTGACATTTAGTGGGTTTTAAAAAAATTCTTCTGTACCCTTGAACAACTGACTTCCCTCCTTTAAGCCACCTTAGTTAAATTAAACAGGGGCAGTAAATACAGTTTACTATATTTACTACTCATTTCTTACAGAGTTGGTAAGAAGATGAAATGGGATAATGTGCGTAAAACCCCTAAAAACCCAATAGGCATTTGAAAATAGTAGCTGTTGTCATTGTGTTGTATAACAACCAAAAAAAAAAAAAAAAAAAAAAAAAAACACCAAAAAAAAAAAAAAAAAAAAAAAAAATTCTCCTAAAAAAAAAAAAAAATTTTTTTAAGTACTTTTTTCCAAATTTAATTTTTTTTTTCCAAAAGACTGAGAAAATGTCCAGAGAAAACTGTATCTAGATGGAGGACAAACACCAAAGATCTAGCTCTACAATTTCTGTGAGAAAATAGAAATAAGTGAGACATTAGCAAGATTTTTCCACCAATGCCATTACTTCTCACCATTCTGAGAATAAATTTTAAAATTCTTTCCATTTCAATCCTCCTCAAACACTTCAAATTCAAAAGGGCAACTGCCCTTACCTTACACATGAAGAGACTGCCACTTCTAGGTAAACAAAAAGTGAAATCAAAGGCATGTGAGTTTTGTTGTTGTTGCTTTGTTTTTTTGTTTGTTTGTTTTTTGTTTTTTTTGAGACAGCGTTTCACTCTTGTTGCCCAGGGTGGAGTTCAATGGCACGATCTCAGCTCACCACAACCTCTGCCTTCCGAGGAGCTCAAGCAATTCTCCTGCCTCAGCCTTCCCGAGTAGCTGGGATTGCAGGCACCTGCCATCACGCCTGGCTAATTTTGTATTTTTAGTAGAGATGAAGTTTCTCCACGTTGGTCAGGCTGGTCTCGAACTCCTGACCTCAGGTGATCTACCTGCCTCAGCCTCCCAAATTGCTGGAATTACATGGCTATACTGTGGAGCAAAAAAAAAAATTAAAAAAATAAAAAATAAAAAAAAAAATCCTTTACAACTCAGCTTCCCTTACACCTTCAAATCTCCTTATCTATAGTGACTCCTGCATGCCTCAGATTTCCATGGAGAGCCAAAAGGTCCCCCAGCCCTCTTCCAACCTAGTTGGAAAACTTGATAAATTGGGATTGCAGTAGCCAGTTGACCTAAGTCTCTTCGGTGTGCAGGTACCTAAAATTTAAAAAGAAAAAATCTTCCATCTTAGCCAGGTTGGGTCACCATAATTGTCCCCTTCCATCTCTGGCTCTTGCTTTTATATAAATGTATAGTGTCTCTTTAAGCATACCACATGGGCACAAAAAACTTAAAAATTAAACTGGTTAGTGTTTATGAGACTTCATTTTTTAAAAATGGAATCTTTAAGTTCCTTTTGACTGTTTCTGAACTTATTTATTCTTTTTCTCTTTCTATGCCTCTTTAAATACATAAAAAAGAAACTAAATGTCGTCACTCAGAACTGCATTCAGAAGGTCATCCGCACTCCCTGTTGAAAGTGTTCATGGAGGCCTGGTGCGGTGGCTCATGCCTGTAATCCCAGCATTTTGGGAGGCTGAGGTGGGTGGATCACGAGGTCAGGAGATCAAGACCATCCTGGCCAACATGGTGAAACCCCGTCTCTACTAAAATGCAAAAAATTAGCCGGGTGTGGTAGCATGCACCTGTCATCCTGACTACTCAGGAGGCTGAGGCAGGGGAATTGGTTGAACCTGGGAGGCAGAGGTTGCAGTGAACAGAGATCGTACCACTGCACTCCAGCCTGGGCAACAGAGCAAGACTCTGTCTCAAAAAAAAAAAAAAAAAAAAGAAAGAAAGAAAGAAAGAAAGAAAGAAAGAAAGAAAGAAAGAAAGAAAAGAAAGAAGAAAAAGAAACTGCTCATGGAGCATTGAGAGGAAACTGTTGTATTCTGTATTTAAAAGTATGCTGCTCTGTTCTATATGCTTAAAATATGATAAATAGTTTTTGGAATAAAAGGCTTTGTCTCTTTTTAGCTCTTTCCAGTGTTCTTAATGTTAAGGTATATAGTATAAGAAGTATACAAGGTTCCATGAGAAGGGCCTCCTAAGCACCACAGCCAAGAGTTTGGTCCTCAGCCCTGCAGGCTTAGAAACCTGAGAATAACTGTTTTCCTGGTTGTAGACTCACATTAGCCAAGTACATAGAGACTGGTAAATCAGAATGCCAATTTATTCTCTTAGAGTGGAGAAAATCCTTATCAGTCCAATGTAAATGCTTGAATTATCAATTAGTACAATTAATAAGTGAATTAAAGATTAGTCAACAGTAGATACTGACCAACTGCAGAGGCCTGAGTGAACTTCTTTTAGATGTGTCAGAAACAGGCCTGACACATCTAAAAGTCAAGGAAGCTCCCCTTCAGCCCCTGCATAATGACTGTCAACCTCTGACTCAGTAGGTTAACCGTCTATGTTCTAAGCTAGTATCACCCTTCTGTGTATCCAGTGTGTCTCAAAACAATAAAAAAGTTGGGTTTCCTGCTTCTAAAATTACAACGATGTTCTTCTGGTCTCTCTATGATTATTCCCAGAACAACACAGAGTTCAGAAACCATAGTTAAAACAGTAAAAATAATTTTGTATTAGTTGAAGGCCTGTTCATTTATTCATTTTAGAAATGGTCATCAACGAGTAATTAATGAGCACTTACTTGTTACTTGGCACCATACTGGCATTGAGCTAGATGTTGTGGAAATTGCTAAAGAAATGGAAGATAAATGACTACTCAAAAATAAAGATCAAGGAAATTCTCAATCATGTATTAAGAAAGTTCCTAGAAGAGAGAGAACACTGTGAGCGATTCATGGCTAGAAAGCTTTCCCGGAAGAGGTGGGATTTGAGGAAGACCTGGAATGATGCATCGTATTCCAAAAGAAAGAAAAGTAAATAGCATGAGAAAATCTGTGTATAAGAAAATGAACATGCTTGAAATAAACTAGTTGAACACAGTCAAGAAATGATGTGATCCCATTTGGAGATAGAAAATTCTACACTCACAGCAAAAGACTTAACCAAATTTAAGGTTTAAGCAAATTTAAGATTTTGTCCATAGGTGGAGCTTCATTATCTATTACATTTTATGAGCCTGTTTATTACTTAAGAAAAAATATATGTTTTTAACTTCCACATTATTAATGAAAGGGAATTAATACTCCTGAGTACAGAAGGGCATGTAGCACATGTCACCCAGTGAATGGATAACCGTGACTTTGGGTACAGAGGCAAACTATTGGGGCATTTAATTTTGCAGTCTAGGAACCTATTATTGCAATTCTAGATCTAGTTGGTTCCTCTAAAAAATGTAGGCTACTTTACAAGTTACATTATACCAATAAGAAAGCCTTTGATTATTTGATGATACGTTACTGTGCTTTGCAAATTTAACTCTCCCAAAAAAGTTGTTGAGTCTTTGCAAAATATTGGCCTTATATTTTATAACGGCTGGAATCTTCTGAAATCTAAGAGAACACAAACATCTCAGCAGAGAAAAGATAATAATTATCTTTCTATGGTCACAAGAAAATTTTGGGTGACCCATGAGGTTGAGGACACACAGGACTGTGGTCAATAAGTTTCTCTCTCATGGATGTAGGTCTTGACAGACTTTCCAGGTCTCAGAACAACCAGTCACCCCAGGTGAGAAGCAAGATCATTGTGCTTTACTATAGTTAAAATACTCAAGTACAGTCTATTATGTAAACTTTGCCATACTTCCTTTCTTTCTCCCTCATTCAATCTCACAAAGGAAATAATCCTTTGGGGAAAATTAACAGTTATTAGTAGTTCAGTTATATAAAAGTAAGAAAAAGTCATTCTAAAATTATCCAGGCTCTTTAAAGTAAAAAAAAAAAAAAAAATCATTCTTAGCAAACTAACACAGGAACAGAAAACAAACACTGCATGTTCTCACTCATAAGTGGGAGTTGAACAATGAGAACACATGAACACAGGGAGGGGAACATCACACACTGGGGCCTGTTGGATGGGGTCTAGGGGAGGGAGAGCATTAATGCACATGGGGCTTAAAAGCTAGATGACAGGTTGATGGGTGCAACAAACCACCATGGCACATGTTTACCTATGTAACAAACCTGAATATTCTGCACATGTATCCTAGAACTTAAAGTAAAACAAAACAAACAAAAAAACAACAACAAAAAACAAATTATCACATGTACCTTGAAAATATGTACAGCTATTATGTATCAATAAAATAATAAATTGAATGGAAGAAAATGATCTGGGCTCATTCACTAGAATGCCAAGTGAAGCTGTTCCAAGATGGTTGTCAAAGTCATTTAAATACAAACTGTGTCTCCCCCAGAGAGCACTTGAAAAGCCTTTTTAGTTGATTCCCAGGAAAACCCCAGTGGAGACTGATGGTTGACATGTGCTCCCTCCATTTTGCTGCTGGGAAAAGCAAAATGCAGAAAATTCTATTATACTGTCCCCCTTCCTTTAGCCAGTGGGTGATGAGAACAAAACGCACATTTTCTGGTTTCCCATCAGGGACTATTTTTTTTTCAGCCATTAGATCCCATTCTTTTATAGGGACACTCACCACTTACAACTTGACTGATTTCATCTCAACGCTGAACTAACCACATGAAATAATAAGAAGCTAGTGTAAAACCACACCTCTAGAACAAAGCACATTGACAATAATGAATTGCAATCCTGTAGTGTCAGCAAGCCTTTAAAAATAATTCTCAAACATCATTATATATATTAAAATAAAGCTTGAATTAACCCCACTCATTTGAACAAGTGGTTACATTCCTCTCCCACCTAAACCACTCTTCATAAGTTGTGAATGTGTTTATTTGCTTTGCACTGGAAGCCATAAAACAACCAACCAATTTGCAAAAACAGATAAGCAAAGTAGCAATCTGATCAGAAAGGGTGAACATGGCTTATAGGCACCCCTGCTTCTCCCCTCACTATTGCCATTGCCAGATTCTGTAGCTTTCCTGGGCCTCTGCAATTTGACAGTTTTAGAACTAATTTTACAACAAACGTTTGAGTTTACACATGAAAAAACTAAAGCCCACAGAGCAACCAACAGACACAAATCAATCACAAAGCAGAGGGAAACACCAAATAATCTGATTCCCAGTTCATTGTTTTATAGCATCGTATCTTCTTGCCTTCACTAGTTTAGGAGATTACTGTTATTCAACAATAAGATATTATTCTTACCTTCCACTGTCCCCTTTCTCTGTAGCATAAAGAAAATAAGAGCTGAATTTCAAAGAGCTTACCTCCTAAATTTTTGTATATCCTGGAAATAACACTAAATGATATTTTCATGGTTATCATAGAGCATAGAATAACTTCACATAACATGCTCACAGCTCAAAATTGCTTACTGGTGAGTTCAGCTTTCTCTCTATTTGTTAGTTTTAGCCAAAGGGCAAACAAACAATGACTTTTGTCACTGGCAATAATGGTTCTGCAATAGATTGACTGAAACAAACACTCATTTATTCATTAAGAAAAATATCTATTGAATACTTCAAAGGTGATATGGATGTGGAATAACCAAATTTCCACAAGCCATTTATTCCAGATAAAATGTGAGTGATTTATAAACAGCAGAAACTTATTGCTCACCGTTCTGGGAGCTGGGAAGTCCAAGATCAAGGCACCAGCAGATTCTGTGTCTGGTGAGGCCCTGTTTCACATAGGTAGTGCCTTCTACATGTCCACACATGATGGAAGGGTAAACAGGTCCCTTGAGCCCCTTTTATCACCCTTATGACCTAATCACCTCCCAAATGCCCACCTCTTAATATGTTCTCATTAAGGAGTAGGTTTCACATATGAATTTTAGTGGCCACCAACATTGGGACCACAGCATTACACTAGCTTTATTTTTTCTTTTCCCACTGAAAAAAATTTAAAGCTTATCTTTGTACATATTTAACATACTGGAAATAATTATTACTTTCATATTTATCTTTAAAATTGCCCCCTGAAAAAACATGAGAATCAAATTCCACTAAAAATATATTCAACCAACATTTTACCTGTCGAATATAACCCAAATCTCAAGATTAAATATTTTCCATATAGCCCTCAATCTTATTCAACAAAATTTAGAACTGATAGATCCAGGCCTAGAATATTGGCTTTAAGCATTTTTCTTAAATTTCTGTGTTAAAAATACATTTTCCCCGTGATAATAAGAGCATGTGGTCATTGTGGAATATCCAAGAAATAGAAAAAAAAAACATAAAAAATAAAATTTTAAATTTACTATAATGCTATAATGCTATAATATACTATATAACATCCAGAAACAAATACTGAAAACATTTTGGTACATTTTAATAATTTTTGCATCCTGTTGCCTACCCCCTTTTGTAATAGTGAGTATTTTGTTGTGTAGTTAAATATTCTTAAAGAATGTGATTTTAATGACTTCTTCATAATCTGTTTAATTACAAACCATACTTTATTTAGTTTGTATATAATTATACTTAATTTCTAACATAGGCTATTTAGGAGAACCTCTCTTTCAAAGAGAGCTATAACAACCACTAGTAGGAATCAGGCCACTGCCACACCTGACACCACCAACTCATCTTGTGCCAAGCAGGGAAAGATTCATGGCTCCATATCCTCCCTCACCCCAGCAGATTTAAAAATACAGTGAGGTCTGATCACACCAAGTCAGTCTTAGACGGAGGTGGACCCTCTGGTTCAACGGTCTGATTTTCTATATAGAATGCATTAATATTAATCTGCATAATCCAAATAAAAATAAACTTTATTTGGTATATTAATGCCGAGACTTGCAGAGCCTATTTTCAATTCTTTACTTCTAGCCTTCTCTTCAACAACTGGTCCCTCTGAAACA
Organism: Rhinopithecus bieti; assembly: GCF_001698545.2. Classification (NCBI taxonomy): domain Eukaryota; kingdom Metazoa; phylum Chordata; class Mammalia; order Primates; family Cercopithecidae; genus Rhinopithecus; species Rhinopithecus bieti. The sequence continues at coordinate 392,941 of NW_016814250.1, forward strand.
CCAAACCTAAGGATTTGTGAAGGTCTTTCTCATTCACGCTTGTCCTGGCCGCTATTCATTCCTCATTTTTCTTGAGCAATATATCTCAATGAGAGTAATTAGTACATGACCAATTCAACAACCACTAGATATAATGACTGTCCTACTTTGGTGCAGCAGACATCTTTTTGTTTTCGTTGTTCCCACACCATATAAGTACTGATTAGAAGCAGGAATGCCTGTCCAGACCCTGTGAAGGAGGTGATGAATGGTATGTCTGAACAGCTCAGCCCTGGCTTAGTATCACTGAAATGCCACACTCCTCACTGAGGTCTGTTGATAAGCCTGACAGTGCTCAGCAACTTTTACCAGCAGACTTTATATTGGGGGACCCAAGCTGAGAGTTAGCACATGGGGTGTTCTGTCAGCACAGAAGGTTTACACCATTAGTAGTAGATCTAAATAGTGTTTAGATTGTGGAGTTCAACAAAAATCTAGGTCATTAAGTGCATAAAAGAAAAGGTTACAATGACTCCATTCCAAATAAAATGCTGTTTGGAGGGAAACAAATAAATTAATCTTGCAGTTAATTGGTAATAAAGAAACAAGAGACTCATATGTTGTTTTATGTGTAGACATTATCTTAGTGCCATTTGGGACAGCTTATTCTTCAGGCTTTTTGAAATATGAAGTATACAGCTGGGATTTAGGTATTACTAGCCAATTAGGAATTATTTTAATGTAAAACAACCAAAACCAACCAAACAAACAAACAAAAAAATCCAATTTGTTTGGAGACTACATCCCTGGAGAATAAGTAAATATTGCAATGTTGTATAATCTTGAAAATTTTTAAATGTTAAGGAAAATAATATGCCCATGGGAATCCTAATTTATGAGACAAAATTCAAAGAAGTTGTTCATAGAAATTTAAACCCTTGACATTTTTAGGACACAATTTAAAGTAGAATAAAAAATAGTTTTCACAACATAAAATGAATGTAAAATGAATTGGAAAAATTTCAGCAGTTTCCTCAAGGGACCATTAAAAGCTAGGGTATCTTACAAATATTCACCAGGGTTTAAAGCTAATGGAAAACATATGCGGAAAGTGTTTAATAGAGCTTAATGTTCAATATAAGAGAAATACAACAAATTTGTATTGGGTACACTGATTACGAGATGAGAAGTTTTTGACCCATTCCCCAGTCCATTTTTTATATGAGAACCAAAACTGGCTAAATTTAGTTCCATCACTTATTCTTATCCACCCTGTGCTGAAAATGCCCATGACAAAGGGAGTTCCTGGGTAACAAAACTTCCAAAGAAATTTCTAAAAGAGCAACAGAAAGCCACAAATCCAGGAAAATAAAGATAATATAACCTGAATAACTACAAATTTCATAATCAACATGTAAATGTAATCATGGGGAAACTCCCTGAAAAAGTCACATAATTCCTTTTATAATAAAAATAGTTTCTGCACTTTCCTGAAAATTTGGTGGCCTGAGTATACCCAAGTAACTCTTCCATTGAACATAAAAGTACACGAAAAGTGGCATCAGTCGTGGAAAGTAGGTAAGAGTATCAAGATTATGCCAGAAATGTTAAGGAAGTGTTACTAGATATCGTGGAGGTATAATACAGCTGAAAAAGATACAGAGGCCTTGGTAGGCAGAATAATGGTCCCCCCAAAGATGTCCAGGTCCTAATCCCTAAAATTTACTGTGAATACACTAAACTATATAATGAAGAGTAATTAAGATGGAATTAAGGTTGCTAATCATGTAACCTTAAAAGAGAGAGATTATCCTCGATTACCTAGGTGGGCCCAGTGGAATCACAGAGTCTTTAAAAGTAGAAGAGAGGCGAGAGGCAGAAGAGGAGGTCAGGGTGATGCAATATGAGAAGGACTTGATTCATCTTTGTTGGCTTTGAAGATGGTGGGAAGAACCACACTCCAAGGCTTGCAGGAGGCCCAGGGAAGCTGGAAAAGGCAAAAATTAAAATTAAAATAAAAATTAAAAAAAAAGTATCCTACCTAGAGCCTACAGAAAGGAATGCAGCCCTGCCAAGGTGCTGATTTTAGCCCAGTGAGGTATGTGTGTCAGACTTCTGACCTTCAGAACTGTAAGATAATCTATTTGTTTTCTTTAAGCCACTAACTTTGTAGTAACTTGTTTTGGCAACAATAGAAAAATCATAAAGAGCTTCTTGAGAACATAGCATATGAATAGATAAGGGAGACCCTGGAAACAATAAAAGAGATTCTTTCAAAAGCTTCTGATTTAGAGGTCAAGGAAAGGGTCTAAGGAAAGAAGCAGCACACCCCTTGGAAAGGTCCTTTGCCATGGGAATCTGCAGCATTCAAAACAATTGTGCTGTAAGGCCCAATTGGCTCATAAAATGGGGGCATCAAAAAGAGCCAGGAGGGGGGCAAGGATTCTCTAAGATTTGAGAGGTGGACATTTATATCTGAATGTAGATGACTGCATCATGAAGAAGGAGACACAGCACAAACACACAATATAGCTGATGTGGAATGGCCTAACAGACAGATAGGTACAGGAAGCTGTTCCTACAAAGCCAGAAAAAAAAAAAAAAAAAAAACGATCCCCAGCTTGGACTGCCCAAGGGTTTTAACTCCCTTCCCATGCCCTTTTGTGGCAGCCCAACTACTGAGCAAGTAATTTAAAGTTATATCAACAGACATTGAATACATGATGGAAGATAGTTAGAAACTGCAAGTCACAGCTTCCCATGCTGCTAATGGGCTTGGATAGCCTGTTCTTCATTCATGGATAATTAGAAAGAAAAAGATTCCTCTATATAAAAAAGAGAGAATATATCATGCAAGATACAGAGGAAGAGAATAATATTGATAAAGACATTACAAACAAAGAAATCTTGGTCAGAAAGACACTCTCTGCCTTCAAAAATACAGAATGTGAAATAAAATATAAGATGAAGTAAAATGACACTGTGAAATAGAAGATCAACTGTTAAGGGCAGTACAGAAAATTTTCCTCCAAGAAAACAAAATATGTTAGAGACATTAAAATGTGTATTAGAAGAGAAGAAATAAAACAGAAAATTATAACAGATGAATGATACAGAGAACAGAAAACAAAGATCCCAAACAAGAATGATTATTTACTTTTAAAGAAGAGTCTAGAGCAGACAGAAAAGAAGTAATAAAGATGTAACCATTGGATCTATTCCTGGACTAAAAAAGATATGAAGGTGCAGAACAAATGGATTTACCATATACAAAGTAATGTTACTAAAGAAAGATCAACATCCAGACATATTCCAGGGGAATCAAATTAAATTCCAAAGAAAAAAGAGCAAATGCAAAACCCAGGCAGAGAGAAAAATAATTAATCTCAGATTTCTTTTCTCAATCTTAAAACCAAAGGACAATAGGGTAACATCTACTCTACAAAGTTCTTTTAAAAAGTTTGGATCTCATGATTTTATATCAGCCAATTTGTATAATCAGTCATTGACATATAAAGGTGATGAAAAATATATACAACCAGATTAATCTCATGCACAGAGGTGGTCTGACATCTTGTGCTCCTTCTCTGGCCCACTCCAGCCACTTTGTCTTCCATAAGCTTCTCCAAAATAGCATGCTTACTACCCCATCCTCCCCACCGTTATTTAACATTACAGCTTTAGCTGGTGCAAGAGAACAAGTAATAATACCGTGATATGCTGCATAATAGTGTTTTAGTCAACAATGGACCACATACACAATGGTGGTCCCATAAGATTGTAATGGAGCTAAAAACTTCCTACCACCTACTGACACTGTAGCTGTCCTAATATTGTAGTGCAATGCATTGCCTTTTCCACATTTAGAGACACAAATACCATTGTGTTACAATTGCCTACTGTATTCAGAAGAGTAACGTGCTGTACATGTTTGTAGCCTAGGAGCAATAGACCATACCATGCAGGCTAGGTGTATAAGCTATACCACGTTGGTTTGTGTAAGTATACTCTATGATATTCGCGTAGCAACCAGGTTGTCTGACAATGCATTTCTCAGAATGTATTCCTGTCATTCAGTGACACGCGACAGTATTAATAATAAGCAATCTCAATATGGAAAAGAGAAGAACAAACTGGTTACATTTTCAAGTCAGTAATTTATTTGGAAAACCCAAAAGAATCAATGAAATATGAAAACTAGGAAGAGAGTTCAACAAGGCAGTCAATTACAAAGGAAAAGTACAAGATCAATTGCTTATCTTCTGTTTTAAAGGGTATTAAAATTTCATGCTTTGAAAGCTCCTCTGTTCTAAATACGTAGCAATGACACTTAGGTTATAAAGGGATAATTCAAATCGTCTGGTCATTATCAAAAATTAGATAACTGGCTCTGTGCGTCTGAAACACAAAGGGGTGAAATAAGTAAGTGGAGTTGAAGCCGTGGGCCTCCTGGGTTCCAGATGCAGAGGCAGGCAAAAGAGGCTGGGAATTCAGCTTCTGGGGGTGGTCACCAAAACTAACTCAATTTGCTGGAGGGAAGTCAGAAATTGGAGCCTGGTTTACTGCATGAAAGCTGGGGTTGCTGAGGGAATTTCTCTGCCTTACGTGACAGAAGGCTAATCTTTGGGGCAGCCCAAACATTTAATGAAATTACATGTGAAAATCCCAATAGCATCAGTGGCGGCGTGGCATTAGACAATGCAGAGGATTTTTCAAAATAATTATAAAATGTATTTGAAGAAAGAAATGGCAAAAAAGAAACACAAGGAAAAAGTTTAAAAAAAAAAAAAAAGATGCAAGGCTTGCCCTGCAATTTTCTTAAAATGTATTATAAAATTACGTTATTAAACAACATAGAGATTCCATATATAAAAATAAATGAATTCATTCACATTTATGTAATAGTTTAATATATAAAAGGTAGCCTTTAATACTAAGAAGGTGTATTTCTCAAGAATCCATTAGAAAACTGGTTAATGTTCTCCAAA
>NW_016814250.1:398371-444284 GCF_001698545.2 Rhinopithecus bieti
TATATATCTTTTAAAAGATAAAAATATGTAGAGAATAAGAAGAAACTAGAAATATCCAAAACTGGACAAAGAATATGAAGAGGGGACATACAAATGGTTAGTAAATATATAAAATGTTTAACCTCACTAACAATTAAATAAATAAAAATGAAAAAGACAATTAGATAGCATTACTTGCCTCTTCTCCAACGAAGATGCATGTTATGGCCTAAATTGTGTCCTACCCTGCAAATTCGTAGGTTGAAGCCCTAACCCCCAGTTTCTCAGTATGTGACTGTATTTGAAGATAGGAACTTTAAAGAAGTGGTCAAGTTAAAATGAGGCCATTGAGGTAGGGCCCTAATTCAATTTGGCTGGTGTTTGTACAAGAAGAGGAAATTTGGAGACACAGAGAGACACCTGGCACGTTCATGCACTGAGGGACCATGTGAGCAGCAAGAAGACAGCCATCTGCAAGACAAGGAGAGAGAGCTGGGAAGAAGCCAAACCTGCTGACACCTTGATGTTAGACTTTTATTGTCTAGAACTGTGAGAAGATAAATTTCTGTGCCTGCCAGTGGTATCTTCTTATGGAAAACCTAGCAAACTAACATGAAAGATAACAATAAATGGTCATATCCATTGGGCCTAAGTGCAATACTGGTGAGAGTGTAAGCTGATACCATCATTCTAAAGGGCAACCTGCAACATAGAGCAAAGCTTCCTAGCACTGAGATGCTTCTCCCCACAAATTCTTAAACGCCTTGGGAAGTTTATCGTAGGAAAACCACAAGGATCTATAGAAAATATATGCATGAGGAAGTTCATAATAGCAAAAGTATATATATATTTTAAAGGTAATATATACAGGCTCATCAAAAGAGTATATATAAATAATGCTACTACAGAATGGCATCCATTTAAAAAGCATGTCATACAAGAATACTTAGTAATGTGGGGAAATACACACATATATTATTGAGTGAAATACTCAAGTTACACACAATATTTACTAAATGATTATAATTTTTTTTACTTATAATGTTATTGCTCTATATAAGCAAGCATATTCATGACATGTAAAAATGCTGATAATTGTCTCTGGGTGATAAAGTTATAGATCTAAATTCACTTGTATTTTAAAATTTTGATAAATTAATCATGTATTAATTTTGTCATTATTCTTTCAGGCACCCAGCTATAAGGAAGACTACAAGGTAGACACTCTTAACATTTCACTTAACCTTATGAAGACAGAAAAATGAAAATTTACAGTAACACTGAAACCCAAGTAACAGAAATAAAATATCAGAAATAAGGTATAAAAGTATATATCAGGGCTGGACACAGTGGCTCACACCTGTAATCCCAGCACTTTGGGAGGTCAAGGTGGGAGGATCATTTGAGCTCAGGAGTTTGAGACAACCCTGGGCAGCACAGCAAGATCTCATCTCTAAAAAGAAAAATGAAAAAGTATATATAGGGAGGCTGAGATGGGAGGATCCCTTGAGTCCAGAAGTTTGAGGCTGCAGTGAGCTATGATTGTGCCACTGCACTCCAGCCTGGGCAACAGAAAAAGACCCTATCTTTAAAAAAATAAAATAAAACCAAAAAAGTATATATAAAGTCAAGGAAATATCAGAAATAAAGTATCAGAAATAAAATACAATTAGATAATTTCCTACAACCTAGAAGGCCAATAAAGCTCTATTTAATTGTGGCCTACCCATGCTTTGCTCACCTAAAAGTAAGAATATCCTTTCTTTTTCTTTCTCCCTCTCTCTCCCTCTGCCTACTTCCTATTTCAGAAATCAAGGTTCACACGAAACAGAAAACGATTTTTCTATCAGTTTGGAATCACTTTATACAGCAGGCCTTCAGTTTATTACCTATTATATTATTCCATGAATAATTCAATATATTCTCTGAATACCGTAAAGTTAGACTCTAACCTATTAATAAAAGTAAAAACATCAGTGTATGTTAAAACTAAAGTATATGAAAAATGGCCGGGCGCGGTGGCTCAAGCCTGTAATCCCAGCACTTTGGGAGGCCGAGACGGGCGGATCACGAGGTCAGGAGATCGAGACCAGCCTGGCTAACACGGTGAAACCCCGTCTCTACTGAAAAAATACAAAAAAAAAAACTAGCCGGGCGAGGTAGCGGGTGCCTGTAGTCCCAGCTACTGGGGAGGCTGAGGCAGGAGAATGGCGTGAACCCGGGAGGCGGAGCTTGCAGTGAGCTGAGATCCGGCCACTGCACTCCAGCCCGGGCCACAGAGCGAGACTCCGTCTCAAAAAAAAAAAAAGAAAAATCACTCTTCTGGGTCAAGTAGGAATGACACACTACTTAGATAACTGAAGTGGGATGTGGTCAAAACTATATTCAGGGGAAAAGTTGTATTTTTACAAGCTTTTACTATTAAATAAGAAAGAATGGAAACAACGAAAGTAAATATTTAATTCTAGAATCTAAAGGGAAAAATCAATGAAAATTTTAAGGAAAGCAAGAAATGAAAGAGCAAAAGGTGAGAACAGAGGCTGGTGAAACACCTAACATTTTCAAAAAGCTAAGAGATAAAGCGCCAGTGTAAAATATCAGGAATGCAAATTTATTTACAAAAGAGTTAAAATGTAAACAGAATGCTACGTACAACTTGACGGTAAAACGATGAGAAATGTAAAAGAAATTGATTATAGGAAAACACAAAACTAGCTTAAGAAGTCAAATAAATTGAGTAATAATATATGATTATCAATCTAATTATTGTAGAAACTGAGATGTGTATTTAGAACAGTCTCAAAATAAAGTTAAACTCCTCAGTCTCACCAATTTTCCATTTCTAGGCAATCACCAAATTGTGCTGATTCTACTTTCTGGATCTCTAACATGCCCCCTTCCCTCTACTCTGCTGTCAACACCACTGCTTTATTTCAGGGTCTCATTACTTGCTTAAGTACAGAGTTCCTATTTCTCCAAACCCAGCACCTAACAAAAGGCCTGGAATTATAGAGGGAGTGGAAAAAGTTTGTTGAAAGTTTGAAGAAACACAATGAAGCTGTTATACCAATCATAAAATATAGGTAAAATTATGGTAGTCCTCTGGTATGGTGAATTTAATTGACAAATGCATACCACTTGTGAAATTCTCTGCCCAGAGATAACAAAGAAGGATAATAATGTGTCCATCTCACTGTGAGTCAAAGAATCTTTACAATGCATAAACAAAAAGGATGGGCTGGGACACGCTCTAAGCAGGTAGCAGGGTACATAATGTTCTCATTTCCCTAGCTAAACTATATGTACTTTGAGGTAACAGACTGCCTTTTGTTTCTTCCATAACCACCAGTGCCTTAACTACAAATGGTATACATAAAGAAGTACATGCTCTTCTAAATGTGTTTTAGGTTATGTCTCCCCTATCCTACTTAAAGTGATTAGCCATTTCACCTCTCTATAACATCATCAAAATTTTGATGATGGGATTATTTTCATCAACATACTATTATGTAATTTTTCTAAACACACACATATATACACACACGCACCACTTTCTCTTGCCCCTTATTCCACTATCCCACTAACAACTACCTTAAATCTTTGCCTTAAAACTCCTTGAAAGAGTCCTGTTTACTTTCTGTTTCCAATTCTTCCCCTTCCATTTCCCCCAAGGCACATCTAGCAGGCATTCTCTCCTGCCACTCCAACAGAGCGCTTTCCCTGAGGTGACCTATGACCTCCATGGTGCTAGATCTAATGGTAAATTCTTTGTCTGAACTTTAGAGTGACTAATCGGCAGGCTTTGACACAGTTGAGCCCCTCCTCTCTTAGCTTCCAAGACAACAACCCTTTGCTTTTCCTCCTGCCTTACTAGATCTTCCTTCTCAGTCTCCTTTCTGTTCCTTCTCTTCTCCTTGTTTCATAATAGTGGGTTGGTCCAGGGCACACGCACTTCTCCTTTACTTATGCTAACTCTGGTGATCTCATCCAATCTCACGGTTTTAAACACATGTTAGAATCCTAAATTTGCTTCTTCAGCACAGGTTTCTCTCTTCAACTCCAGATTTATACACAAAACTACCTACTTCACATTTCCCCTTGGATTTCTAATAGACACATCAAATTCACCATAAACAAAAATGAACTCCTGGCCTTTCCCATCAAACACGCTTTATTATAGCCTTCCTCCCCTCAATTGAGGGCAGTCTCATCCTGACAGTTACTCAGGCCAAAATCTTGGATTATTTCTTAGTTATCTTAATCACACTCTCCACAACTATTCTATTTTCAAATTCTGTGGACTCTCCTTCCAACACCTATCCCAAATCAGACAATTTGTGCCATCTCTACAGCTCACCAACCTAGTTTAAGCCACCAGTCTTTCACATAGATTACCGCAACATTCTCTGACCAGATCTCCCTTCCTCACCCTTCCAGTCTACTCTCAACACAGCATCTGGAGTGATGATCTCTCAGGATGCTTTATGGTTTCCATTTCACTCAGTAAAATCCAAAGCCCTAAAACAGCCTCAAGGCCCCACAGGATCTGCCTAGCCCCATTATCCCTGTGACCTCAAGACTGCTACTTTCCCCTTTGCTCACTCCTTATTCATCAGAAATGTGTCACTTCACCACCATTTGCTTCCAGGGAGTCTTAGAAATCAAGCTTGTTAGCTGGGCACATTGCCACCCAACAAAATAGGGAGAAGCAGAGGAATAAGTATTATCAAGGCAACTGGCAGTGACTGTCACACACCCATGATTATCTTAGTTTGCAAGAAGGGAAGCAAAGTCTCAGGTAAGTTAGGTTACTTTCCAGGAAAGTTTCCTAGACAATAACTTAGTTAGAAAACAGTGAACTGAAATTCAAATCCAAGTTTGTCTGACTGCACATCCCTTTATTTTTCTATTACATCAAGCACCCTCCCTCCTTTAATAGAAAATTACCAGCCTTTGAATGATTTTGAGCAGAGGATTTGTTCTTTCAAACTGCCTAGCCCAAAATAGTTATCTCATAAATGTTCTTGAGAATGATTAAAAATTATATCTCCAGATTGACATTTCAATCTGGAATTGTGCCACCAGTGCTAGAATGGATTAAAAAAAAAAGAAAAAAGAAACTTGAAGATGGTCAAATAGGAATAGGTTCAGTCTGCAGCTCCCAGCAAGATCAAGGCAGAAGGCAGGTGATTTCTCCATTTCCAACTAAGGTACCCAGTTCATCTCATTGGGACTGGTTAGACAGTGGGTGCAGCCCACACAGGGCTAGCCAAAGCAGGGTGGGGCACTGCCTCACCCAGGAAGCGCAAGGGTCGAGGAACTCCCTCCCCAATCCAAGGGAAGCCATGAGGGACTGTGCAGTCTGGCCCAGATACTATCCTTTCCCACGGTCTTCACAACCAGGAGATCCCTTCGGGTGCCTGTGCTACCAGATCCCTGGGTTTCAAGCACAAAACTGGGAGTCCATTTGAGCAGAGACTGAGCTAGCTGCAGGAGTTTTTTTTTATACCCCAGTGGCGCCTGAAATGCCAGCAAGACAGGACCGCTCACTCCCCTGGAAAGGGGGCTGAAGCCAGGGAGTCAAATGGTCTAGCTCAGCAGATCCCGCCCCCACAGAATCCAGCAAGCTAAGATCCACTGCCCTGAAATTCTTGCTGCCAGCACAACAGTCTGAAGTTAACCTGGGATGCTCTAGCTTGGTGGGGGAAGGGGCATCCGCCATTACTGAGGCTTGAGTAGGTGGTTTTCCCTTCACCCTGTAAACAAAGGCGCCAGGAAGTTCGAACTGAATGGAGCCCATTGCAGCTAGGAAATGGTGCTGTAGCCAGACTGCCTCTCTAAATTTCTCCACTCTGGGCAGGGCATCTGTGAAAGAAAGGCAGCAGCTGCAGTAAGGAGCCGACAGACAAAACACCCATCTCCCTGGGACATAGCACCTGGGGGAAGGGGTAGCTGTGGACACAGCTTCAGCAGACTTAAAATGTTCCTGCCTGCTGGCTCTGAAGAGAGTAGCAGATCTCCCAGCACAGTGCTTCAGCTCTACTAACAGACAGATTGCCTCCTCAAGAGGGTCCCCAATTCCCGTGCCTCCTGACTGGGAGATACCTCCCAGCAAGGGTCCACAGACACCTCATACAGGAGAGCTCTGGCTGGCATCTGGTGCATGCCCCTCTGGGATGAAGCTTCCAGAGGAAGGAACAGGCAGCAATCTTTGCTGTTCTACAGCTTCTGCAGGTGATACACAGGCAAACAGGGTCTGGAGTGGACCTCCAGCAACTCCAGCAGATGGGTCTGACGTCACAAGGAAAACTAAAAAACAGAGAGGAATAGCATCAACATCAACAAAAGGACATCCACACAGAATTCCCATCCAAAGATCACCAAAATCAAAGACTAAATGTAGATACATCCACGAAGATAAGGAAAACCAGCACAAAAGGCTGAAAATTCCAAAAACCAGAACACCTGTTCTCCCCCAAAGGCTCACAACTCCTCTCCAGCAAGAGAATAAAACTGGATGGAGAATGAGTTTGACAAATTGACAGAAGTAAGCTTCAGAAGGTGGGTAATAGTAAACTCCTCCAAGGTAAAGAAGCATGTTCTAACCCAACAAAAGGAAGCCAAGAATGTTGAAAAAAGGTTAGAGGAATTGCTAACTAGAATAACCAGTTTAGAGAAGAACATAAATGACCTGATGGAGCTGAAAAACACAGCGTAAGAACTTTGTGAAGCATACACAAGTATCAATAGCCGAATTGATCAAGCAGAAGAAAGGATATCAGAGACTGAAGATCAACTTAATGAAATAGAGAAGACAAGATTAGAGAAAAAAGAACGAAAAGGAATGAACAAACCCTAAAAGAAATAAGAGAGTATGTGAAAAGACCAAATCTATATTTGACTGGTATACCTGAAAGTGATGGGGATAATGGAACCAAGTTGGAAAACACTCTTCAGGATATTATCCAGGAGAACATCCCCAACATAGCAAGACAGGCCAACATTCAAATTCAGGAAATGCAGTGAACACTTCAAAGGTATTCCCCAAGAAGAGCAACTGGAAAACACATAATCATCAGATTCACCAAGGTGAAATGAAAAAAAAATAAAAAATGTTAAGGGCAGCCAGAGAGAAAGGTTGGGTTACCCACAAAGGGAAGCCCATCAGACTAACAGTGGATTTCTCTGCAGAAACCCTACAAGCCAGAAGAGAGTGGGGGCCAATATTCAACATTCTTAAAAAAAACAATTTTCAACCCAGAATTGTATATCCAGTCAAACTAAGCTTCATACGTGAAGGAGAAATAAAATCCTTTACAGACAAGCAAATGCTGAGAGATTTTGTCACCACCTGGCCTGCCTTACAAGAGCTGTTGAAAGAAGCACTAAACATGGAAAGAAACAATTGGTACCAGCCACTGCAAAACATACCAAATTGTAAAGACCATGGACCCTGAAGAAACTGCATCAACTAATAGGCAAAACAACCAACTAGCATCATAAGATAGGATCAAATTCACACATAATAATATGAACCTTAAATGTAAATGGGCTAAATGCCCCAAATAAAAGACACAGACTGGCAAATTGGATAAAGGGTAAAGACCCATCAGTATGCTATATTCAGGAGACCCATCTAATGTGCAAAAACATGCATAGGTTCATAATAAAGGGAGGGAGGAATATCTACCAAGCAAAAGACAAAGACCAGGGGTTGCAATCCTATTCTCTGATAAAACAGACTTTAAACCAACAAAGATCAAAAAAGACAAAGAAGAGCATTACATAATAGTAAAGGTATCAAAGCAACAAGAAGAGCTAAATATCCTAAATATATATGTACCNAATGCTGAGAGATTTTGTCACCACCTGGCCTGCCTTACAAGAGCTGTTGAAAGAAGCACTAAACATGGAAAGAAACAATTGGTACCAGCCACTGCAAAACATACCAAATTGTAAAGACCATGGACCCTGAAGAAACTGCATCAACTAATAGGCAAAACAACCAACTAGCATCATAAGATAGGATCAAATTCACACATAATAATATGAACCTTAAATGTAAATGGGCTAAATGCCCCAAATAAAAGACACAGACTGGCAAATTGGATAAAGGGTAAAGACCCATCAGTATGCTATATTCAGGAGACCCATCTAATGTGCAAAACATGCATAGGTTCATAATAAAGGGAGGGAGGAATATCTACCAAGCAAAAGACAAAGACCAGGGGTTGCAATCCTATTCTCTGATAAAACAGACTTTAAACCAACAAAGATCAAAAAAGACAAAGAAGAGCATTACATAATAGTAAAGGTATCAAAGCAACAAGAAGAGCTAAATATCCTAAATATATATGTACCCAATACAGGAGCACCCAGATTCATAAAGCAAGTTCTTAGAGACCTACAAAGAGGCTTACACTCCCACAAAACAATGGATACTTTAACAGCCCACTGTCAATGAAATAAAGCAATTTATTAGATCAATGAGACAGAAAATTAACAAGGATCTTCAGGACTTAAACTCAGCTCTGGACCAAGTGGACCTAATAGATATCTACAGAGCTCTCCACCCCAAATCAACAGAATATACATTCTTGTCAGCACCACATTGCACTTAATTCTAAAACTGACCACATAATTGGAAGTAAAAAACTTCCCAGCAAATGCAAAAGAAAGGAAATCATAACAAACAGTCTCTCAGACCACAGTGCAATCAAGGTAGAACTCAAGATTAAGAAACTCACTCAAAACCACGCAACTACATGAAAACTGAACAACCTGCTCCTGAATTACTACTGAGTAAATAATGAAATTAATGCAGAAATAAATAAGTTCTTTGAAACCAATGAGGACAAGGACACAATGTGCCAGAATCTCTGGGTCACAGCGAAAACAGTGTTTACAGGGAAATTTATAGCACTACATGCCCACAGCATAAAGTGGGAAAGATCTAAAATCAACACTGTAACATCACAATTAAAAGAAGTAGAGAAGCAAGAGCAAACCAATTCAAAAGCTAGCAGAAGACAAGAAATAACTAAGATCAGAGCAGAAATTAAGGAGATGGAGACATGAAAAACCCTTCAAAAAATGAATGCATCCAGAAGCTGGTATTTTGAAAAGATCAACAAAATAGATAGACCACTAGCCAAACCAATAAAAAAGAAAAGAAAGAAGAATCAAATAGACAGAATAAAAACTGATAAAGGGGATATTGCCACCGATCCCACAGAAATACAAACTATCATCAGAGAATACTATAAACACCACTACGCAAATAAACTAGAAAATCTAAAAGAAATGGATAAATTCCTGGACACATACACCCTACCAAGACTAAACCAGGAAGAAGTCGACTCTCCGAATAGACCAATAACAAGTTCTGAAACTAAGGCAGTAATTAATAGCCTACTAACCAAAAAAAGCCCAACACCAGACGGATTTACAGCCAAATTCTACCAGAGTTACAAAGAGTAGCTGATACCGTTCCTTCTGAAATTATTCCAAACAACAGAAAAAGAAGGACTCCTCCTTAACTCATTTCATGAGGCCAGCATCATCCTGATACCAACGCCTGGCAGAGACACAACAAAAAAAGAAAATTTAAGACCAATATCCCCAACAAGCATTGATGTGAAATTCCTCAATACAATACAGGCAAACCGAATCCAGCAGCACATCAAAAAGCTTATCCACCACGATCAAGCGGGCTTCATCCCTGGGATGCAAGGCTGGTTCAACATATGCAAATCAATAAATGTAATCCAACACATAAACAGAACTAATGACAAAAAACACATGATTATCTCAATAGATGCAGAAAAGGCCTTCAACAAAATTCAACACCCCTTCATGCTAAAAAAAAATTCTCAATAAACTGGGTATCAATGGAACATAATAAGAGCTCAAAATAATAAGAGCTATTTATGAAAAACCCACAGTCAATATCATACTGAATGAACAAAAGCTGGAAGCCTTCGCTTTGAAAACTGGCACATGACAAGGATGCTCTCTCTGACCACTCCTGTTCAACATAGTATTGGAAGTTCTGGCCAGGGCAATCAGGCAAGAGAAAGAAATAAAGGATATTCAAATAGGAAGAGAAGAAGTCAAATTGACTCTGTTTGCAGATGACATGACTGTATAGTTAGAAAACTCCATCATCTCAGCCCAAAATCTCCTTAAGCTGAAAAGCAACTTCAGCAAAGTCTCAGGATAGAAAATCAATGTGCAAGAATAACAAGCATTCCTATACACCAATAATAGACAAACAGAGAGCCAAATCATGAGTGAACTCCCATTCACAATTGCTACAAAGCGAATAAAATACCTAGAAATCCAACTTATAAGGGCATGTGAAGGACTTCTTTAAAGAGAACTGCAGGCCGGGCGCGGTGGCTCAAGCCTGTAATCCCAGCACTTTGGGAGGCCGAGACGAGCGGATCACGAGGTCAGAAGATCGAGACCATCCTGGCTAACATGGTGAAACCCCGTCTCTACTAAAAAAATACAAAAATCTAGCCGGGCGAGGTGGCGGGCGCCTGTAGTCCCAGCTACTCAGGAGGCTGAGGCAGGAGAATGGCGTAAACCCGGGAGGCGGAGGTTGCAGTGAGCTGAGATCCGGCCACTGCACTCCAGCCCGGGTGACAGAGCGAGACTCCGTCTCAAAAAAAAAAAAAGAGAGAACTGCAAACTACTGCTCAAGGAAATAAGAGAGGACACAAACAAATGGAAAAACATTCCATGCTCATGGACAGAAAAAATCAATATTGTGAAAATGACCACACTGCCCAAAGTAATTTAAAGATTCAATGCTATCCCCATCAAGCTACCATTGACTTTCTTCACAGAATTAGAAGAAACTACCTTAAATTTCATATGGAACAAAAAAAGAGCCCGTATAGCCAAGACAATTGTAAGCAAAAAGAACAAAGCTGGAGGCATCATGCTACCTGACTTCAAACTATACTACAAGGCTACAGTAACCAAAACAGCATGGTGCTGGCACCAAAACAGAGATATAGACCAGTGAAACAGAACAGAAGCCTCAGAAATAACACAACACATCTACAACTATCTGATCTTTGACAAATCTGACAAAAACAAGCTATGGGGAAAGACTTCCTTAAGGGGAACATCACACACTGGGGCCTATTGTGAGGAGGGGGGAGGGAGGAAGGGGGACAGATAGCATTAGGAGATATACCTAATGTAAATGACCAGTTAATGGGTGCAGCACACCAACATGGCACATGTATACATATGTAACAAACCTGCACGTTGTGCACATGTACCCTAGAACTTAAAGTATAATAGTAATAAAAAATAAATAAATAAATATTAGATTTCAAGAATGTGAAGAGAGTAAGACCAGAGCTCCCAGTCAGGTTTCTAAATGTAATGGTGTGTTTTGCTGCTCTGTAGCAAAATAAGAATAGGACAATGTAATATATTTTTCATGAAGCTAAATTGATACAATATAAATAATTATTCTTTATTCTGAGATTGTTCACAGAGTTTGTGATGTTAAAATATCTTTTGCTTTGAAATGATGCTAATACTAGGTCTGGTCTACTAGTATAAAAAGTTGATATTGGTCCCTGAAACAAAAAGTCTGAGATCCATATCCTTTAGAAAATCAATTCCTGACAACTCAGAGATTTGCTCCTCTTCCTAAGCAGAGCCAAAATATCATTGTTCAATGGCGTTTTCTTATATCTTTCTCTACCTATATTTAAGAGTCTGGATGGGTATCCTATCTATACCTCTGGCACCCTTAGGCAAAGGAAATAAAAGCAGAATAATCAAGTAAAATAAAAGCAAAAAAAAAAAAATGCTGTTGGGAAAACTGGCTAGCCATATGCAGAAAACTGAAACTGGACCCCTTCCTTACACCCTCTACAAAAATTAACCCAAGATGGATTAAAGACTTAAACGTAAGATCTAAAACCATAAAAACCCTAGAAGAAAACCTAGGCAATACCATTCAGGACATAGACATGGGCAAAGACTTCATGACTAAAACACCAAAAGCAATGGCAACAAAAGCCAAAATTGACAAATGAAATCTAATTAAAGAGTTTCTTCACAGCAAAAGAAATTATCAACAAAGTGAACAGGCAACCTAGAGAATGGGAAAAAATTTTCGCAATCTATCCGTCTGACAAACAGCTAATATCCAGAATCTACATGGAACTTAAAAAAATTTACAAGAAAAAAACAAACAGCCCCATCAAAAAGTGGGCAAAGGATAAGAATAGACACTTCTCAAAAGAAGACATTTATGCATCCAACAAACATATGAAAAAAAGCTCATCATCACTGGTCATTAGAGAAATGCACATCAAAACCACAATGAGATACCATCTCATGCCAGTTAGAATGGCAATCATTAAAAAGTCAGGAAACAACAGATGCTGGAGAGGATGTGGAGAAATAGAAACACTTTTACACTGTTGGTGGGAGTGTAAATTAGTTCAACCATTGTGGAAGGCAGTGTGGCAATTCCTCAAGGATCTAGAACCAGAAATACCATTTGACCCAGCAATCCCATTACTGGGTATATACCCAAAGGATTATAAATCATTCTACTATAGAGACACATGCACACATATGTTTATTGCAGCACTATTTACAATAGCAAAGACTTGGAACCAGCCCAAATGCCCATCAATGATAGACTGGATAAAGAAAATGTGGCACATATATACCATGGAATACTATGCAGCCATAAAAAAGGATGAGTTCATTTCCTTCTCCGGGACATGGATGAAGCTGGAAACCATTATTCTCAGCAAACTAACACATGAACAGAAAACCAAACACCACATGTTCTCACTCACAAGTGGGAGTTGAACAGTGAGAACATATGGACCCAGGGAGAGGAATGTCACACACTGGGGCCTGTCAGCAGTGGGCGGCTAGGGGAGGGATATAATTAGGAGAAATACCTAATGTAGATGATGACTTGATGGGTGAAGCAAACCGCCATGGCATGTGTATACCTATATAATAAACCTGCACGATCTACACATATATCCCAGAACTTAAAGTATAATAATCATTTTTTTAAAAAAAGAATCAAGCCTCAGAATCTTCCTTTTTGTAAATACTCCAGGTGATTCCTATGCACAGTAAAGATTGGCACCTACTACTCTGTTGCCAATCCTGATGTTAGGCTAAAATTCAGATTTAGGGGACAAAGCCCAAGACTCTAGTACCTAGCATCAAGCCATCCTGTCAATATTCTGGCCCTGACTTAGCGCCCTGAGTCTGACAATGGGCTTCTGCCTTTTCATTAAATATGGTTTCCATCTGTGTCCCAGTTCAAATAATTGGGATTTTGCCTTATTTTTTAGTGATTCCCTGACTGGAACCTGCCTAAAATTCTGGCCCCTTTCAGAAGGTCAGTTCTACGGTTTCCTGCCTGGGCCTCTGTCCCTGAACTGTTCTTTGGCTGGAGTCTGTCTGCTTAATGACCGGTTTCCCTGATGTTGTCTACCTGCCTTTCCTGTCTGAAACTGAAAATCCCTGTCCCTGGATTTTCCTTTGCTGTGTGCCCTCACCTATTGGACTCATCGGTATCTTTTTCTCCTTCCCAAAAATCAAGACTACTCTTTGCCGCCTGTCACCAGAGCCCTTACATGGAACAAACTGCATGAACTTTTCTTTACATCCACCTGGTTTTGTGTCCCCCAAACCCTCCATGACCTTAATGCATGGGTTGAGTTTTTTTCTGCCTCCTCATCCTATTACAGTCACTTGGGCCACTTCCAGCTATGTCTCAAAATATGACAAGATACAACCAATCTAAGGTAACTTTCAGCCAGAGTTCTTTAACACTGTGACTTCAGAGTCACAATTTGCCAAGCAAATTTAATGTTATCCAAGTTTCCATGATGGAATTTGTATCATGTTTCTTTAGAATATTTTTCAAGTAAAATGTAGAACAAGCATGCATATATATATATTTTTGGCTGTGTGAGCTGGTAGGAAAGCACATAGAGAAGTGTAGCAAAAAGAGATTTATTAATGGCGTGAGCTGGTAGGAAAGCACATTATCATATTATGGCGTGAGCTGGTAGGAAAGCACATAGAGAAGTGTAGCAAAAAGAGATTTATTAATGAGTTCTCCCACATCCCTCCAGGATGGAAGAGACAAAGGTACTGGAAAGGTAAAAAAAGAATGAAGAAAAGACAAGCCACACAAACTGGTGCCTCAGGGAGTTTTGGTGGAGAATTAAAAAGTAGGGTAACCAACTATCCAAGTTTATCTGGCACAGAAGTCTCCTGGGACATGGGACTTTCAGGGCTCAAGCTGGAAAAGTCCCTGGCAAGCCCCAGTGAATTGGTTACTAGAACCTGAAATTGTTTGGAGTTTCGCTGAATCAAAGATTAAGGATGTGAAAGAGTTGTACAGAAAAGAAAAGAAAGTAAGACTTTCTTTAATGTATCTTGTGAAAATATGAAAATATCAGAAATATTTTTATTATTCTTGATTGGGGGGCTGTACTTTGTTGAATGCAACTTTGTCCAGGGACTTTTGTGCTAGTTGCATACATATTAATGAAAGACAATAATATTGTCAAATACTTATTGGGAACTTAATATACCATCCACAGATCGAAGTGCTTTGCACAGAATATCTCAATTGTCCTCAAGGCAACCTTAATAGATAAGTACTGTTATTAGTTACATTTTACAGATAAGGAAATAAAGGCAGGCATTTTAGGCAGTTTTTCCTAGAAGAAATCTTGACACAAAATTGATATGTGACAGACTTTCAACTACATTTCAACAATGTAGAAGTAATCAGGGTACTTGGATTAGCTGGTCATGTGGTATCACTGAAATATTTGCATACTTCCACATGCCTGGGTCACATATTCTGAAAAGCTTTAGGTTCCAGCCATGAAGACCACTGCAGAAGAAATGTTTATTAAAGTAAATGCTTATTAAAGTTAAAAGATTGAGGCATATGAGTCATTTTTTTTTTTTTCAGTTGAATATTCAGGTCAGTGAAAATGTAAAAGCATTTTAGGTCACAGGAAACCACCTGGGATGCATCAGCAGCTCATGTGTAGATTAACCCTGGGACAAGAGGGAGAGGAGAGGGCCTTGTCAGGTTCGGGATGACACTATAGAACATATATGTTTTCAATTTGATCTTCCCTTCATAAAGCTAACATTCATAACATATCAGGCACTGTACATAACCTATCATCTCTTTCAATCCTCACCACCATCTTATAAAATGTAGTTACTGCAAGTTTAAGCTTACAGATAAGGAAATAGAGGTACAGAGAGATTAAGTAACTTGGCAAGGTCACAAGGCTAGCAAATGGTAAAGCCAAGATCTGAACCCAGGCTTTATCCATTTAGTTACCTCAATTTCCTACTGTAATGTATGTGGACTGCGAGAATGTTAAACTTGCAGGAAAACATAGCAACTATTTAGTTAGCCTAACGTCCTCATTGTATTAGTAGGAACTAAAGTTCCAAGGATTGTAAGAGATTTGGGAAGACAGTATTCAACACAAATAACCTGGATTGGATCAGCAGTTTTACAACCTATTAACTCTCTGATTTGTACAGATTATTTAACCTTTCTATACCTCAATTCTGTCATTTGTAAAATGAAGGTAATAATATCTACTTATAAGGGGGATTTCAAGATTAAATTAGACAATGTATGCAAAGCATTTAGTAAGGGATCAATAGATGAAATTGGTATTAGATTTATTAATAACATTTAATATTAATAACAATATTATTATTGCGTAACTACCTAGTAATTATTATTACTACTACTACAACTACTATTACATCATCATCATGATCACCATCATATCAGCTCACAGAGCAGTCAATTGCAAAAGCAGACTTAAAATCTGGTTGCCTAACTCACCATGATGACATATTTTCTTCTCTATTATAAAAACAACGTGAAAACTTCAAACCAAGAAAGCATTTAATAAAGACCCTTGGCATTCAGAAGTTTATTCGTAACATGGCCACAAAATTGCAGATAAGAATGCAAAACAATTTAAATGGCATAGAGTACAAAGAAGCAAATTCAATGCCATGCAATCTTGGGTGCTAATGGTGTTTCTCTAGAATATTTTCCAAGTAAAATATAGAACAATTATATGTATATGTATTGGGTTTTGGCTTTATTCTTTATTTCTTTTGGCTTCTGGATGTGCACTATGAACACATGGAAGATGGTCAGTCCTTCTGATTTTGTAGCATGGATTTGAGAATATAAAAACAGAGGCTCCACAAGCTAACCCAACAATGGTCTAACTTTATGGAGATATCCTTCTGTACAAGCCAACAAAATGACAGAACTAAAGCAATTTGGCTTTCTGAGTACTGAGGCAGCACTTCAACAAACTATCTTGCCTCTTTCTTCTCCCCCACTGGACCAAGTGAAATGTTATGAACATTTGCTCCCATGTGTAAACTTCTCTAATAAGAATTCAGGGAAGAACAGCTTACAACATACTCTTTGTCATATACAAACTGTTCCTCATAGTCATTTTTATTACTTAAGTAACACATACTATTAGTATGAAAAATTAGAAAAAATAAGCTAAAATAAGAAAATTAAAATCATTAATAATCCCACAATATGAAATAACTATTGTTAATATTTTGTTGTGTATATTTGCTTTTCTAAGCATATAAAATTCATACATAGGTAAATATATCAAATTCTAAAGATGCATTATATATAATCCTTTTTCCCATAGCTAAATAAAATTTTAAATTTCTGTATTATATATAATAATTATATCCCATATCATGGTTTTAAACAGTTGCCTGACATTCCATTATATAGATATACCATAACTTATTAGTCAAGCCTCTATTAATGGACAGTAGAGTGGCTTCCAATCTTCTTGCTGTTATAAACAACTCATTCTTATAAATACACTTGTTTAGAAACCTTAGTACACTTGTTTAGTATTTCCTTAGAAATAAAGAATTCCCAGAAATGGAATTACCAAGTCAGGGACTGCAAACTTTTAAAACTTAACATGTACTTTGTATTAAGTAATAGGTATGTATTTGTAATATGTATGCATACATCTTGCCATATTTATCTTCAAAACCAGGTACTGATTTTCACTCCCAGCAGTGGGTAAAACGAGCCTGCCCCACTGCCCTTTATGGTTGAGTGAGCAAGCAACTTGCCTGGGCAGTCATGGCTTCCCACAGAAAAAGTTTATGAAGGTCCTCTACTAGTGCCACCTTTGTGACACAAGGCAAGGACAAGAGACAACACCCAGCTGTCCCATGGATTGGCTAACAGCCGCTGACAACACCCACATGTACTGTGATATCAGAGGCTAGCAAAGGAAAATATCCAAAAATAACAAAGCAACTGAGAATCGCTGGACAATGTCAGAGAGAAAATTATGATTTTAAATGCATTTTTTCCTTTAACAAATAGGGCAGGGGAAAAAAGGAGCCATCCACATTCAGCAAATAAGAAGACTTGCTCTGAAAAACATTGAAAAAGAGAGAGGAAAGGGAATCATTAGAGATTTGGAAAACTTGTGGCAAATTTCCGGGCCAGTAAGAGTAGAATATTAGAATGTCCAAAGGGTGAAACAAAACAAAACAAAAAAGCCTACTTTCTCCTGTGCCTGGGTAGCATTTTCAATCATTTCCGACTAGCCAATTTACAAACTGAAACTTAAATGTCTCTGTGAACGTAAGCAAGGGCAAAGCAAACAGAATGAGCTAGAACACCCTTTCTGCCTCTGCTGCCTTTGCACTGAAGGCAGCTAGTGCCTGCCTCTCACTGGGTCTCTCTATCCTTTCTGGAGCCCACAGAGCTGAAAGAGAAGACTCAGTGAAGGCAGAGCTGAGGAGACACCAGATGTGTATAACACAGGTGAGGATGTAGGTGGAGAGGAGGCAATGAAGTGCAACATACGTTTGGGGCAACAAATAAAGTACTGTCTTCTACATTGCAGGTCATGAGAGAGGAATTTCTTATTTATCTTGCAGATAGTTGCATAGTGCCTACTGCAGGATTCCCCAGGAGTAACTCATTTAAAGCTATGACAAATTATCCCTGTTTTCCAATGGGGAAACTGAGGCATGCCAAGATTAAATCTTTTGCCCAGGATGATATAGCTGATAAGTGAAAGAGCTGAGATTCAAACCCAAAGAGCCTGGTTCTAAAATCCACACTCTTCACTGCATTGGTACACTCTCTCTCAGGCCACAGTTACAGAGACAATGTAGGACTGAAGGCCTGAAGACTAAGGTTCAAGTCCCTGGTCCACCTCCAATTATCAGCTCTAAGTTACCTAGGGTAAGTCACATAATTTCTCTAAGCCTCAGATTCCACCTTGGAGAAACAGGCACAATCCAGAGATCAGCTTTGCCCTGATCCTCCCGCTCCAGCCCATGACCCACACCCACCTGGATGCAGAACTCAACACATCTTTGAGTTCCCTGTCCCATTTTGTTTCTATTGAATTTCAGTCTGCAGTTTCACTCTCTACTTAAGTACACACTTATTCACACTAAAGCATGCTCATTATTCCTCCTTAAAGAATTCTTTGATGTTGGCCGGGCGCGGTGGCTCAAGCCTGTAATCCCAGCACTTTGGGAGGCCGAGACGGGCGGATCACGAGGTCAGGAGATCGAGACCATCCTGGCTAACACTGCGAAACCCCGTCTCTACTAAAAAATACAAAAAACTAGCCGGGCGAGGTGGCGGGCGCCTGTAGTCCCAGCTACTCGGGAGGCTGAGGCAGGAGAATGGTGTGAACGCGGGAGGCGGAGCTTGCAGTGAGCTGAGATCTGGCCACTGCACTCCAGCCCCGGCGACAGAGTGAGACTCCGTCTCAAAAAAAAAAAAAAAAAAAAAAAGAATTCTTTGATGTAAAAACATTGGAACAGTGAAGCTTGTTTTTCCAAGCATTTTTTAGGTGACACAAAAGAGGGAGGGGAAGTTCATCACACACTGCAGAAAAAAACTACTTTAAAATTCCCCATACGTATCCCCATCAGTCCCTTCTCTCCATATTGTCAAGAAGAGGAAGGTACTCCCAATGCCATTTCTTTCAGTTCCCAAAACTGTTAACTGTATATTCTTTTGAATGTTTCCCTAGGCATATTAAAGTCTCACTTGTTTCTTGTAAACTGGACATCACTTATTTATTTACAAATAATTTAACAGCTATGATGCTCTAATTAGATCATGCATGTGAAAGTACCTCATACAAATGAAGTGATACATTAATAGAATATATCATTAATATTCACCTGCAAGATGTTACAAGTCAAATAACTTAAAATATTGACTTATCTAAACCTTTTTTTTTTTTTAATAAAGTCTTGCTCTGTCACCCAGGCTGGAGTGCCGTGGCACCATCTAGGCTCACTGCAGCCTCCACCTCCCAGGTTCAAGTGATTCTCCTGCCTCAGCCTCCTGAATAGCTGGGACTATAGGTGCCCGCCACCAGGCCCAGCTAATTTTTGTATTTTTAGTAGAGATGGGGTTTCACCATTTTGACCAGGCTGGTCTCAAACTCCTGGCCTCAAGTAATCCACACACCTCAGCCTCTCAAAGTGCTGGGATTACAGGCATGAGCCACTGCACCCGGCCAGTTTATCTAAACTTATGATTGACAAGTGCATGACAGAGTTATTAGAAGGAACATTTCTATGCATTGGTGATTGATGCCAGTTAACACTCTCCCACAAACAATGCCTTCCTGGGAAGCTGCATCACAGCCAACACAGAGCTGATAAGACAAATTTATGAATCTGTATTCAAGCTCCTCTTTCTTAAAAATGCAAATAGACCCTTCTCTCACAATTTTTTATTTAATCCTACAGGTCTTTCTCTTACTACTTTTTCTTACTTTACAAAATTTTCAAATATATAGTCTATATTCACTGCCTCCTTTTTTTTTTTCCTCAACACCTGCTTCCTCCTGCTCACCTAGGAGTATGGACTTTCTCTCTCTCTCTCTCCAATGTCATAATGAAAGGCTGTAGACAACAATGTTTGTAAATCCACAAAAAACTCCCTGTTGTGAAATACAATGGCCATGTCATCTTCCTCATTCTCTGGCGTTCTTGACTAAATTTGACATTTTCAAGGAAACCTAGAGAAAAGTTTGAAGTAAGAGGAGTCCTCCTTAACAACAGACAAAACTAATCGATTTGTTCAATGATCTTTTATTAAAACAATCATAAAGGGAATGTATTTTAATTACTTGCTCTGTCAACTTAGGCAGCATCATGACATGAAGGTGCAGCTAGTCTGTGAAAATTCTTCTAAATTATAAGGCTCACATGTGAAAGAAACTTGATAGAAGTCTTCCCAAATTTGACAGCAACCCTAAAAATGTATGGCATTACCAGTAACAAGCTATAAATCTGAAACAAACTTTTCTACGTTATTAATAATACATACATTTAAATCAGCCATGTTAGAGAAAAGACTGAATTCTTTTTGTATTCCCTTTATGAAAAAAAAATTACAAAAATTGTTGTCTTATGCAGAGGTGATAAAAAAAGAACGTAGCCAAAAGTAGGGTAAAAGATAATATGGAATTTTGTAAGGCACTGTATTAATAAAACCATTATGTTATTTTCTGGAAGTTAAGGTATATATGGCATTTCTCCGATTTTATTAGTTGGCAACTTCTTGTGATTTCTTAGTTGTAATATTTACCTTTTATACAATTTTATATTCTTAATTTTATATTTTTAAGGAATGTATTCCAAAATTGTATAAGCTTCAGATCCTTCCAAACCTGCATCCTATTATATACTAGTTCTTCTATCATAGAAATATAGGCTATTAAGTCAAGTGCTCTCCTGGATAATAGAAGTGAGGTGTTATTATCAAACTCGTGCGAATAACAGGATTCCTTTCTCACTTCTGCCATCATCCTGGACTCCCTACAATTTCTCTGTATATAAATATACTTACAACCATGTAACACGCAGAGAATATAAAGATAAATAGATAATATCCCCACTTCAAGTAGATTAGAGCCCCATGAAGGGAAGAAGACATGTAAGTTAATAATTAAGCAACAATCTGATAACTGTTCTAAAGGAGTTAAGAGCACAGAAGGGGAGAAATTGACTGTACCTTAGGAATTTGGGAAACGTGTCACAATAAAGTTAAGAGCTAACCTGGGCATAAAGAAATAAGAGGGAGTATGCCTGGCAGGGGAGGGAGACTGCATTCCTATGGGGAACATCACAGGTTAATTTATGTGAGCAGAACATCAAATCCAGTGCTATGATGCGCCAATTAGATCATGGATGTGAAAGTACCTCATACAAATGAAAGTGATACATTAAAAGAAATGATGCATTATTCTAAAGAACATAGTCCAATATGCTGTGCGGGCATACGAAGAACAAACAAAAACAAGCCACTCCCCAAAAGGGAAGAATCACTAGCTTCTCAGAAGAATTCACAAGTAAGCTTACATGTTGCATCCTTTAATGTACCAAACATGTATAAATCTTGAAAATTGTGGGCTCAAGCCTTGGTTTCAAAGAAGCCTGAACACTGAATCCTCCAACACATTTTAGCTGTGTCATCTGGAACAACTGGGTAATTTTTACAGCCTCACTTTTTTCGTCTGTAAAATGATCATATTAGTAGTTATATCAAAAATTTGCCTGATGATTAGACCAGCCATGCATGGCATAAAATAAAGCTGGCCAAATGTTATTTGTTAATAAGTGAAGCTAACATATCCAAGTTTTTCTAATTTTGAAGATAGATGAGAACTGCACACCTCTTTGTTATCCTGATAATTAAGGGGAGAGTCAGCACCTGTCAGCCAAAAACAATCAAGC
Source organism: Rhinopithecus bieti (assembly GCF_001698545.2). Taxonomy (NCBI): domain Eukaryota; kingdom Metazoa; phylum Chordata; class Mammalia; order Primates; family Cercopithecidae; genus Rhinopithecus; species Rhinopithecus bieti. Next base: position 420,212 of record NW_016814250.1, read on the forward strand.
TGAAGGCAGGCATGTTCTTTCAAAAAGCCAGAGCATTCCAAAGAATGCCAGAAATGCTCTCACATTCTCTATCACATTCCTTTAAGCAAAAATTAATTTAAACAAACAGCCTAACCATGCCATATCAGAAATGTACACACAGGAAAAAGGCCAAAAACTCAGTCCCAATGAAAAATAGCCATCTTGTAAGAAATAAGCACACAATTCTGTATGCCAGAAGACATGTTTTCAAATATATTTCTACAGAAGCCAGTCTCTTCATGTTGAGGCTCAGTAGGAGCATCACCAGGCTGTGCTACTTCACAATCCTTAGTGGGGAACACTGTCTTAGACAATTGTCCCTGACGCATAGCTTGATCCTCTCCAGCCTTAATAGAGTGGACTCCTTGTTTCATGGTAAAATGTGCGCATTCTGAAGAAGGGACATCAACCTCCTCTATTTAATTAGAGACCATTATGAAGAAGTGAACCATGTTATGCTTTAGCCCAGTAGGCTCTTAACCCTTACAAAACTGGGAAGGAGCAGATGATACATCCATATCTTCTCACAGTAAGCCTGCCTCTTGGTTTTTGTGACTGAGGATTCTGAGACGGTCAATATTTGCAGGATGATCTGACAAATGAGGCTGTAATAGCAGTAATCTGTGCGCATGGGCGGGATTGGGTTTGTAGTTTGTTGGTACTACAATGGTCCGTAATCTAGAACCTGAAATATGTATCAATTTCTTAGGCATGTAACAATTTTTCTCCAGAGCACAAAAATACAAGGATTTATGCTACCAAAAGTGTTTGTAGTCAGACCTGACTCCCTGCTGGCCACGATCATATAAGAATGTACAAATGTGGAACACCTCTGAATTTCTACATTTCTTAGCTTTCTTTTAATTACTAATTTTACTTAATGTACTGTGCCAGAAGATCATAACTACCCTGACCAACAGTTTTTAATAAGACAAACAATAAGCCATGAACAGAGAAGGGCCACATTACTTACTGAAGAAGGATTTACATGAAATGAGGGCTGAATTGTTTAACTGGAAGGGCCACCTCTACAGGTCTCCTTACATGAGATTATAATGAAAACCAACAGACGTGAGAGCACAGGATACAGTCCTGAGCAGCCCTTCAGCCACACCTGCATATTTAACTACAACTTCTGAAGACAAGAAGCACTGGCAGACTTAACGGCTTCTTATTACCAAAGCGAACAATTAAATCTGGCCCTCTGAGAACAAGGGATCATAGAACATCTTTAGGGAAAATGTACTTTTTGTGGCCCATCAGAGGATCATTACATAGTGGCACTGAATTAAGCCTTGACTTAAAGTAACACGAGTATGGGAGAGAAAAAATTGCATTTAAGAATGTTGCTTTTAATGGGGGACTCGGAGAAAATGTACTTGATAATGGATGTCATTTTCTTGCATCCAACCACACACCTTTATCCTTTGTTGCCCCCCATCTCAATGTTGAAAAAGAAGTCCCCGAAAATGTCTTATTGAGGGAACTGTTAAGGGTTTCTACAATTTCCACAGCCAACTTATTCAGGGCTCCACTGCACCAGTCATGTGTGAATTTGCAGATTTGTGTTAATTTGCAGATCGCTGGGATACTTGACAGTCTGCCTTTATCCTCTCAGTTCTGGTGTCTCTCTCAGATTGGGGATATACCAACAGTCCATACGATTTCATATTTATCTGATGAGAAGAAGTTACAAATGATCATATTAACACTTAAAGCAGTGTTTCCCAAGTAATAACTCTCAGAGAAAATGATAGTATGTATTTATACCCAGCAGTAATCAGACATGGTAGTGTGTCTAGAAGTAACTAGCTGGGGAAGGAGAGGAAAGTGAGGGAGGTGAGGGAGAGGAGGGGGTTCCAGGCACCCTAAGTCATGCCCTGCCAACCTGGGCTTCATGGATCAATATCGTCCTACACCCAAGAACCCAGAACAGCATCTGCCAGGGAAACACTCCTTTAATGGATATGGATGGTTCAAGCATTTCCTTGGGAACACAAGTAAGATTCTAACATCCTCCATGGTATCACGAGGCTTTATGCGATGAAATAGGGGATTATGAGTCAATATTATTTAGTCTCATAAAGAGAAAGGGACCCACAGGATTGGTGGTCCGGTAATCTTTGCTATTGCATTCATGTTTTAAATACCAACCAATACAAGAACCTAAGAATGCAAAATTGAGCTATACTATGCATTCGCAAATCAGATACAAACTTATTTACCCTCAACCTGAACTAACAGTTTAAAAGAAATGTATTAAATCTCTACAACTCTTTTCTTCTTTTCTTGTTTCATTTTTTTTTTTTTATCGTCATCCGTGATGTAGGTAAAAACAGAAGGTATTTAAAGTGGGCAAATATTCTGTGAATTTTCTTAGTCTAATCATCTTTAAAAATGTAAAAAGTAGTTAACTATGACAGTGTGGTGGAGACAGCAAGAATTAGCCCAAGACTGGATGATTTCCACAGAGAACTTGCAAGCTGGGATACATATATAACCACTTTCTGAGATGCTTACTCTAGTGGTTCAGATACTCTGACCTCAGTTAGGCAGAACAGGCTGCATACCATCGTAGCAAGTTTGTAAACAAAAATATCTAAATGGCTTGGAAAGGAAATAACACTAACCATCTGAAACTGCTACTGATAGAAAGCAAGTGTAGAAGTTGAAGATCATATGAGTCACTTTAATAACCATCTTAATAATAACTTTGTCCAAAGCTGCTACTTGCAGCTCTTAAAATGATTAATAATTATTGTTATTCTCTGTGATGCAATCACCCACAGGATTATACAAATGGTGAACCATGAAGAGAAAAGGTTTTAGAGTAAGGTCCTCAACCATATTGGCAAGCTTTCAATAAATTACCTATGGTGTGTGAGGCACTCTCTAAGGATATAGTGGCGAACAAGACCCAGAAGTCGAGTAGAATACTACTACCAAAGACTCCAATTGTATTTTCTTGCTGAGAAAAATGGGGTCCAGTGGACTTGTAGCCATTAAAAGTAGCCATTTGTATACACTTCACAAAATTATATTAATACCTGTATGACAATATCTCTCCAATATCTCTATGTTAGGAATCTATGATTCATTTACATTTTCTTACGGTACTAATATTTTATATGATTCTGTAGAATATTGCTTTAATAGAACTACAGGTTGGGTTGAGAGCAAGATGACTTAATTGCATGATTACAGGGCCATCATTCACATAGCATTAATACGAATACTATCTGCTAGAGTTGGGTAGCAAGTGGACCCTGTAGGAAAAGAAAAGAGAGCAGAGAAAGTACAAAAGGAGTTACTAAAGAAACATCCTTCTAAGCAAATTTTCACTTATAAGATGTTTTATCAATGAGGGGTGTTAGGAGACAAAAAAGTATATTTTTAAAATGAGAATGATTGAGCTATTGATTTGAAAAGCAAAAGTCCACAATGAGAGAGAGAAAGTTTATAAGCACAGGAAAGACACTAGAGCTGCCTAGTTGTGACTCTAGGTTCCTTAATCAATTAGAATAAGAAAAGCTCCTCTTATTCCTAATGTTCTCCACCAAAAACCCAGCAGAAGACAAAGCCTTAACCAAAGGACATTCACCAGAATTACCGCCAAAAAGGGCAGGAACTGAAGAGAGAAAAGATAGGAGAGGAGTATCAGAGGGAGAAGGAAGGCATCCAAACTAAAATATATTGACTTGTTTTAGGTTCTGAAAAATATAAACAGTAAGAGACTTAATACAATGATGGAGGAAAGCCAAAGTGAACAAGTCCTCTGAGGGAAGCAACAGAAAGAAGTCCATCCCACACACAGCACATTCTATCATGTCTCTCTGCAGCAAAAGAAGTGTCTGCTTGACCTGCCTAATGTGCTACTTAACAACAATGCTGCCATCAACAGCCACCTTTGCTATCAGCAGCTGCAGAGGGATGCTTAATGACTATGTGCTACTGTACTCTACTAAACACGGCATATAGATGACTTTCCTTCATCCTTCAAGCACCCTTATGAACAACATCCTATTATTATCTCTGTTTTCACAAAAGAAGAAACCAAGTCTTAGAAAGTTGGAGTAACATTTACAACTTTTTGTTGGCTGTTTAGAGTTGTAAGATTCTTCACCAACTTATAGATTAAAATTATAGATTAAATTATAGATTACAATTAACCTCCATCCTGCCTCATTGAAGTTGATGGAATTCTGCACTCCTCCACCTGCATAGTGATACTAGCATACAAGCTTTTACAAAACAATGCATTTTCTTATCTGTTTCATTGATCATGATCTTATAATCAACATATTGCAACATAGCCCCCATGTTGATGATCCAGACAATTGCACCACCAACGATCAAGTTTCATTTTTAATAAAACTTCACTAATATCCCCAGTAACAATAAAACTTCTAGGTTAACAATAAGACAATATTTCAGTTGACTTTAGGGGGCCATCATTTGAATATACCCACCTAATTATGTAGTCAAATTATTTGCCCTTGAGTGACTCTAAGAAATTCCTTACTTTGTGTAGAACACTTACAATTAGAAATAGATTTCTATGCAGATTACATTCCCTATTTGGTGCCTCATTCAATTACTGGATAATAAATGTGATTTTCTAGGCATACTATGCATCATAACAGTTGAAGCATACATAAAGCAATGTAATGTGTTACCATACATATATAAAAACAACTTACATAATAGCCAAAAACACTATGAACAAGATTTATTGAAGTTGTAGGAACAGACTAAATGCTCAGAAAGTTGTTTCTTGCCAGATTTGTAAGGCATTTGAAGTATCAGAGAAAATCAGCTATATTAAAGTTTTAAACACTTCTTTAAGTGGTTAATGAATTTAATTTATAAATGAGGTTGTTTGGAAACATGGAATCAAATTTACAAACATCATATGAAGTCATTGTTAGTGGGCAGGATGCTTCCTAAAGCTCTTGTATAGGACATTTCAGTTGGATTAATGTTTTTTATTGACTTATAGGATTAACAAATTTATTCATTTCTTTATTCCAGGATTACATATTAGTCCCCTAACCAAGAAGAACAGAATGATCATATTAGTCTATAACCACCAATGCTAACATTTCAGCTTATCAATAGAGATTCTTCATTCTATTTCCAAGGGTGATTCTTCTTAGGCTACAGTTAATTGAGGTAAACCTACTTTTATAGTAATGGGATTGTAATCAGTCCAATATTAATTTTTCACAATATTTAATTCACACTTGAATTACATGTGAGTTTGGTAATAGACCAAATTATGTGCAATGATACATGAGTTCTTAATTTTTTTCACAATGTTTAATTCACATCTGAATTACATGTGAGTTTAGTAATAGACCAAATTATGTGCAATGGTACATGAGTTCTTAGACTATAACGTTTTGAATGCATCAATTTAAATCTAACTTCACTTTATCTCATTTTATCCCAATATAAAAGTTTTTCATGTTTTCCTTTATTCTATCCTACCAGTTTCTCTCCTATGTAATGTATAATATTTTCTTATTAACATTAATATACTATCATATATTGTCATACCAAATTGTTATTTAAATTCATATTTAAAGCTTTAGTAACTTCGATTTTAAAATAAACTTCAATCTTATCCAAGTATATTATAAAATAATACCTACCTACTGGTGGGGATTTTACTAACATCACCACTTTCTAATTCTCAAGAAAAAATTAGAGACCAAGTTTGAAAGGTCTTTACATAAAATACATTAATTTCCCTCAAAGTAGAAATATAAATAATGCAACCCAATTAATATCAAGTTAAATAATACCATATAAAATTTAAAATTTTAAATTATTAGAGAATATATTAAATTTAATTATTTTTATGTATTTCATGATAAAATGGGAAATGAATCCATATTTTGATCAAATTTTTTATCTAATGTCATAAATACATCAAAGAATTAAGAGTAACAATGCCTATAGATTTATTTTGTCAAGATTCTGAAATTGGCTATTTTAGAAAAACAACAGCATATTGTATTACAAAGACTTCTTCCAAGCTCATATGTATGTATTATAGTACAAATCTTTTATTATCAGTTCAGATAGCGATATAACCAAGGCATTTTTAAAATAAAGGACAAAATTAAACATCAGAAAATTATTAGACATCGAAAATATTTAGCTTTTTTTGCTCTAGGGGCAAAGCCAGAATTTTTTCTTAGATTGAAATATAAACATTCTTGATCCTTATGCATTCTTTTTGAAAATACTTTGTCCTCACTAAGGGCAAACACATTTTTTAAAAATTTACATCCACGTGTACATATACACACTTAATGTGTCCAGAGATATTTTCTTTTATTGCCACACAAGGAAATCTCAACTAAAATTTTAACTTCCATGTTTATAAATGCATTTTAAAATCTTAACTTTGAACTAACATATTTGATATATAAGTCCCAAAAGTTGAGTTTATAAACTTCATAGAAAAAATACCACCATCAAAATTGAAGTTTTTAAAAAATTGATATTTAAACACAGGGGCAATTAAGCATGTTATTTAATTCTTAGTGAGCCGGTTAGAATTATTTTATTATAAAATTATTTCAATAACTTTGAAATGACACTGTTATTGATTTGTAGTTTAGTTTGCTGGTTGGAATTGCCCTTGGGATAGAGAAAATGATCACTTGTTAGTAATTAGTAGGCATACTCATACACATTCATATATGTCAATTCTTTCTTGAGGGAACAAACATTTATGTTTTCTAACAAATTCATATATACATTTAAATGCTTTTATTTTCTTGTTTAGAAGGTACCTACCACACACAGATGATATTTAAGACTCTGATCTCTTTCATCACAAGGTTTTCCTTTGGTGATCTCATCTGCTTGGTCAAATCACAGAGTTGAATTCTAGAGCTTTAAAGTTTATGTCGTACTCTTGTCACAAGGTACTAGTTTAAAAGAAACAAAATGCTATTTACAGTTAAAGCGATGTATATTCGGATCCATATTATAGCAAGATTGGGTAGATATTTACTAATCTTATGATCCTTTTCTCCAAAAGAAAGGAAAATAAAACTCCCAGTGTTTTCTGCAGTTGGGTTAATTACAGGTACCTGGGTTCTGGCCAGTGGTATGTAGAAGGAAGCGATATACTATTTTCATGCCTATTTCATAAAATTAAATGCATGGTTATCCATAAAGGCAACAATGGAGACTATGCAATGAAAATGGCAGCACAGCAAGATGAAGGAGAGCAACTTCAACTACATTGGACAGGGAAGTAAACCTTAATTTACTAAGCCACTGAGAGTCCCAAGCTTGTTTATCACTGCACCACAACTTAACCCAACCTGACTAATATACTGGCAGTGGATACTGTATCATGAAACTTTTAAGATGTGTCAGAGCATCAGGCAGCAAAGAAGCTAATATCACAGGCTGGAAATATGGTGATCTAAGTTGCAGTGAGAAACAGGTTGTAAAACTATTATCAATGATAACTTAATAGACAAGACTACAGCCTACTGCATCAGAGGCTCTAGAGGAAGAAAATGGAAAGATGTCATATCCATAGTGTATCTTGGCTAATATAGGCTGCATTTGGCAAGGCATTACATAAAAAAGATATGCTCAGGAAAGATTTGGTTAGTTTGGAACACTAAATTATCTCAGGAGTCACGTTTCATTGAAATAGCAGTATTTCTGAATTTTCACAGGGCTATCATATCTTTAACATTAAGCAGAATGACAGTCTAACTAAAGTCCAATAGTCAAACATATTTCAGGCCCTCTGTCTTTGAGCCAAGCCTATACATTTTAAGTGGTGGAGGGACAGAGAGGGGCGTGGGGAATGAGAAAGGAATTAACGTGGCTGTTACACCAGGATTTCTGAAAATCTTTTTTGAATGAGTGGGTTAGAGACTATTTATACTCCAGCTAACAATGCAGTTTGGTTTTTTAAATAGTGTTATCACCTCTCCTAAATTTTAAAGAAATACTTTTGAAAATTAATGAATTTTCCTATCTATAAGGTCATTATCTAACAACTTTCTTCTTAAGACAGAAAGTACATAAATCTAAACACAGTATTCAAATTCAGTTGACAGACCAACTATAGATCTTGGGTGGAGGGATTGGAGAGTGTGATCTGGTACTAATTTCAGTGAACTGAATTTAATTTTCTAGTTTGGGAGGGAATGCATGAGAGTCATTGTTTAACATATTCCAGTTAGGACTAAAAAATCTCCATAAAAGAAGCCTTATGGGGAATTTATGAGCTTTTTTGTATGCCAAGTTCTAAAAGAGTGAGCTTGGACTTGGTGACCATAGAGTAGAGTTTACTTCTTGTCCAAGGAACAGTTTTGGTCACCATCTGGACCACATGAAAAGTATCGAGAACCTGGTTGGGGCAGAGCCAAACAAATCATGTAGGTGCCATCTGGCAATGCTAGAATCCAGGAAAAGGGTGGAATGCCATGGACCAGTCCTCAAGAGACTACCAAGCTAGAGAAACACTTAGTGAGTTAATAGGGGAGGAGAACTACTGAAATAAGAATCAGGAGTTTTGGGCTGTGAAATGAACTCTTCCACCTACCAGATATGTGACTTTGGAAGCAAGTCACTCCCCATTTTGGACCTCAGTCTCCTAGTCTATAGAATGACAGAGTTGGACTTAAGTAGGGACTACCAACTCAAATACCTAAAGGATCCAGCAGGTAGTTTACTGGGGAGACCCAGCAGCATAAGGATTGCCGTTAAGTGAAGAATGCATGCCCTTCCAAAGGGTCATGTCCTATTCATCTCCAGCTAATTAAATGGTATGTGCCTAGTATGGGCCCAGAAGTGCCAAATTTCCAACTTTTCAGGAGAAGCTAGAAGTTAAAGATTTATATGTAACATCTTCCCATTTCTAAATGTTCACAACTAATTCAATTTTTTAAGCACTCTATTGGCCAAGCAAAAAATATCCGCTGGTGTAATGCAGCCTGAAGATCACATTTGTCCCCAGGCAGTCAGATAATTGTCTCTGAATTAAATAATTTCTAAGGCTTCTTCCATCTTTGAAGATAAATTTAAGCTAATTGCCTGATAAATGACATTTTGTTTCCTCTATCTGTAATCTATTTCATTCTTTTCTCCTGTTTACAAAATGTTTGGGAATGAACTCCCGTACACACTCCTTGGTCCCTGAAGATTTGGTCTCATCTCCCACTCCACTGAAACTGTGTTCCTGATGTTATCCATCATCTCCTGACCACAAACACAAAAGGCAATTGCCTTGCCTTCATTCTTTACCAATTTGTCACAATTCAAAACTGTTAACAATATCTCTTCTTGAAATCCAGTCTCTGCTGGTTTTCCACATGTTTCTAATCACCTTGTCCCAGATTCCTTTTCTGCCTCTTCTTTTTTCCTAAATGTAAATGTGGGTGTTCCCCAAGGCTTAAAAGTCCAGGCTTCTCTTTAAGCACTTATCCTGAAACCTCATGTATTCAGCTTTAAACATCATTACATTCATTTATGTACACAAATATCTCCTCTCCTGATCAATCTCCTAAGCTCAAACTACCCATCTCCAATGGCCATTTGAACATTTCTTCCTGGACTATCTTGCTTATTCTTTAAGTGTGACATGCTCCAAATGTATTTATTATTTTCTCCACAACGTCTTCTCCCTTATGTTCCTCTTGCTACTAAACATCTCCCATCAATCCTCCAGTTACTCTGAGTTAAAATCTTAGTTATCTTTGCATCACCTCATCCACCTCCACATTAAATGATCTATTCACAGTATTGGTAATATTCATCTTTGAAGGTCTTGTATCCACCTTTTCAGGGTTGGATACAACAGTTGCATCCTTCTTACTTCCTCACCTCAACCCATACTTGATGCTGCCACCATGTTATTACTTGCATTATGTTATATTCTCATTTTCATTGTCCCATGAGGTAAATACCAACTTCATCTGGCATTCAAAGCCCACTAACTCTTGGCCCTTGGCCATCTCCCCATCAGCTCCCTCAATACAGATCTTCTGCTCCAGCCAAATCAGCACAATCATTGTTTTCCAAAGTCTACATTTTGATTGTGCTTAGAATATCCTTCCCTATAATTTCTACCTGTTCAAATCCTACCAATTCTTCGAGGCTCAGCTCAACTTGATCTTCTTCAAAAAAACTTTCTAAATCATTACCTAGGCCAAAGTAATTTCTTTTTTATTGGAACTCAAGCAAATATTTTTTAGTACTGCTTCTTTAACTAGAAATCACAAAGAAATCCCAGATGCTAACTTCTAAAACTTTTGTTATTTTCCCTCAAATATGTAGGTCTAAAATTAGTTTTATGTATAGTATGAAGTAGGATCCCAATTTACTCCTTTTGAGGCGAATATGTAACTTTTCCTAGTAGCTTTTATATTTCCCATTTTCCCATTATCCTGCAGTACCAGCTTTGTCATAAATCAAGGATTCATATACATGAGAGCTGAATTTTGGCTCTCAATTTTATTTCATTGGCCCATTTGGCGATTCTTGCACCAATTCCATGTTGGCTCCATCAATATAGCTTTTATACTTGATAACCAATAGAGATCATATTCTCATTTTGTTTTCTCTTTAAGAGTGTCTGCCTATTCGCAGCCATTTGCATTTCCATATAAATTTTAATGTCAGCTTATCAAGTATCATGCCTCCCTCCCAAAAAAAAAAATTCAGCTAGGATTTTGACTGTTATTAAATCTTTAAATTTTAGATCAGTTTATCAATTTGTCTCTTACTCATCTGTTTTCTTTCTTTATTTGGGGGGGGGTCATATAAAAACTTCATTCTGCATGCTTTGACCTCAATTTGCTCTTTTTTTCTAGTTTCTGAAGAAGAAATTTTTAAATATTGATGTAAAAGTGCTTTTTAAAAATATAAGAATTTCATGCTACAATTTTTATTTTATTCATCAGTTAGGTGCACTTCTAATTTTTAATAGTTTCTATTTGCTTATTCACTCCATTGTCAATAGTTTCTCCTTTCCATTGTAAAGTCCTTTTTGAATGGGTGATTTAGAAGCATNCATCAAAATTGAAGTTTTTAAAAAATTGATATTTAAACACAGGGGCAATTAAGCATGTTATTTAATTCTTAGTGAGCCGGTTAGAATTATTTTTATTATAAAATTATTTCAATAACTTTGAAATGACACTGTTATTGATTTGTAGTTTAGTTTGCTGGTTGGAATTGCCCTTGGGATAGAGAAAAATGATCACTTGTTAGTAATTAGTAGGCATACTCATACACATTCATATATGTCAATTCTTTCTTGAGGGAACAAACATTTATGTTTTCTAACAAATTCATATATACATTTAAATGCTTTTATTTTCTTGTTTAGAAGGTACCTACCACACACAGATGATATTTAAGACTCTGATCTCTTTCATCACAAGGTTTTCCTTTGGTGATCTCATCTGCTTGGTCAAATCACAGAGTTGAATTCTAGAGCTTTAAAGTTTATGTCGTACTCTTGTCACAAGGTACTAGTTTAAAAGAAACAAAAATGCTATTTACAGTTAAAGCGATGTATATTCGGATCCATATTATAGCAAGATTGGGTAGATATTTACTAATCTTATGATCCTTTTCTCCAAAAAGAAAGGAAAAATAAAACTCCCAGTGTTTTCTGCAGTTGGGTTAATTACAGGTACCTGGGTTCTGGCCAGTGGTATGTAGAAGGAAGCGATATACTATTTTCATGCCTATTTCATAAAATTAAATGCATGGTTATCCATAAAGGCAACAATGGAGACTATGCAATGAAAATGGCAGCACAGCAAGATGAAGGAGAGCAACTTCAACTACATTGGACAGGGAAGTAAACCTTAATTTACTAAGCCACTGAGAGTCCCAAGCTTGTTTATCACTGCACCACAACTTAACCCAACCTGACTAATATACTGGCAGTGGATACTGTATCATGAAACTTTTAAGATGTGTCAGAGCATCAGGCAGCAAAGAAGCTAATATCACAGGCTGGAAATATGGTGATCTAAGTTGCAGTGAGAAACAGGTTGTAAAACTATTATCAATGATAACTTAATAGACAAGACTACAGCCTACTGCATCAGAGGCTCTAGAGGAAGAAAATGGAAAGATGTCATATCCATAGTGTATCTTGGCTAATATAGGCTGCATTTGGCAAGGCATTACATAAAAAAGATATGCTCAGGAAAGATTTGGTTAGTTTGGAACACTAAATTATCTCAGGAGTCACGTTTCATTGAAATAGCAGTATTTCTGAATTTTCACAGGGCTATCATATCTTTAACATTAAGCAGAATGACAGTCTAACTAAAGTCCAATAGTCAAACATATTTCAGGCCCTCTGTCTTTGAGCCAAGCCTATACATTTTAAGTGGTGGAGGGACAGAGAGGGGCGTGGGGAATGAGAAAGGAATTAACGTGGCTGTTACACCAGGATTTCTGAAAATCTTTTTTGAATGAGTGGGTTAGAGACTATTTATACTCCAGCTAACAATGCAGTTTGGTTTTTTAAATAGTGTTATCACCTCTCCTAAATTTTAAAGAAATACTTTTGAAAAATTAATGAATTTTCCTATCTATAAGGTCATTATCTAACAACTTTCTTCTTAAGACAGAAAGTACATAAATCTAAACACAGTATTCAAATTCAGTTGACAGACCAACTATAGATCTTGGGTGGAGGGATTGGAGAGTGTGATCTGGTACTAATTTCAGTGAACTGAATTTAATTTTCTAGTTTGGGAGGGAATGGATGAGAGTCATTGTTTAACATATTCCAGTTAGGACTAAAAAATCTCCATAAAAGAAGCCTTATGGGGAATTTATGAGCTTTTTTGTATGCCAAGTTCTAAAAAGAGTGAGCTTGGACTTGGTGACCATAGAGTAGAGTTTACTTCTTGTCCAAGGAACAGTTTTGGTCACCATCTGGACCACATGAAAAGTATCGAGAACCTGGTTGGGGCAGAGCCAAACAAATCATGTAGGTGCCATCTGGCAATGCTAGAATCCAGGAAAAGGGTGGAATGCCATGGACCAGTCCTCAAGAGACTACCAAGCTAGAGAAACACTTAGTGAGTTAATAGGGGAGGAGAACTACTGAAATAAGAATCAGGAGTTTTGGGCTGTGAAATGAACTCTTCCACCTACCAGATATGTGACTTTGGAAGCAAGTCACTCCCCCATTTTGGACCTCAGTCTCCTAGTCTATAGAATGACAGAGTTGGACTTAAGTAGGGACTACCAACTCAAATACCTAAAGGATCCAGCAGGTAGTTTACTGGGGAGACCCAGCAGCATAAGGATTGCCGTTAAGTGAAGAATGCATGCCCTTCCAAAGGGTCATGTCCTATTCATCTCCAGCTAATTAAATGGTATGTGCCTAGTATGGGCCCAGAAGTGCCAAATTTCCAACTTTTTCAGGAGAAGCTAGAAGTTAAAGATTTATATGTAACATCTTCCCATTTCTAAATGTTCACAACTAATTCAATTTTTTAAGCACTCTATTGGCCAAGCAAAAAATATCCGCTGGTGTAATGCAGCCTGAAGATCACATTTGTCCCCCAGGCAGTCAGATAATTGTCTCTGAATTAAATAATTTCTAAGGCTTCTTCCATCTTTGAAGATAAATTTAAGCTAATTGCCTGATAAATGACATTTTGTTTCCTCTATCTGTAATCTATTTCATTCTTTTCTCCTGTTTACAAAATGTTTGGGAATGAACTCCCGTACACACTCCTTGGTCCCTGAAGATTTGGTCTCATCTCCCACTCCACTGAAACTGTGTTCCTGATGTTATCCATCATCTCCTGACCACAAACACAAAAGGCAATTGCCTTGCCTTCATTCTTTACCAATTTGTCACAATTCAAAACTGTTAACAATATCTCTTCTTGAAATCCAGTCTCTGCTGGTTTTCCACATGTTTCTAATCACCTTGTCCCAGATTCCTTTTCTGCCTCTTCTTTTTTCCTAAATGTAAATGTGGGTGTTCCCCAAGGCTTAAAAGTCCAGGCTTCTCTTTAAGCACTTATCCTGAAACCTCATGTATTCAGCTTTAAACATCATTACATTCATTTATGTACACAAATATCTCCTCTCCTGATCAATCTCCTAAGCTCAAACTACCCATCTCCAATGGCCATTTGAACATTTCTTCCTGGACTATCTTGCTTATTCTTTAAGTGTGACATGCTCCAAATGTATTTATTATTTTCTCCACAACGTCTTCTCCCTTATGTTCCTCTTGCTACTAAACATCTCCCATCAATCCTCCAGTCACTCTGAGTTAAAATCTTAGTTATCTTTGCATCACCTCATCCACCTCCACATTAAATGATCTATTCACAGTATTGGTAATATTCATCTTTGAAGGTCTTGTATCCACCTTTTCAGGGTTGGATACAACAGTTGCATCCTTCTTACTTCCTCACCTCAACCCATACTTGATGCTGCCACCATGTTATTACTTGCATTATGTTATATTCTCATTTTCATTGTCCCATGAGGTAAATACCAACTTCATCTGGCATTCAAAGCCCACTAACTCTTGGCCCTTGGCCATCTCCCCCATCAGCTCCCTCAATACAGATCTTCTGCTCCAGCCAAATCAGCACAATCATTGTTTTCCAAAGTCTACATTTTGATTGTGCTTAGAATATCCTTCCCTATAATTTCTACCTGTTCAAATCCTACCAATTCTTCGAGGCTCAGCTCAACTTGATCTTCTTCAAAAAAACTTTCTAAATCATTACCTAGGCCAAAGTAATCTCTTTTTTATTGGAACTCAAGCAAATATTTTTTAGTACTGCTTCTTTAACTAGAAATCACAAAGAAATCCCAGATGCTAACTTCTAAAACTTTTGTTATTTTCCCTCAAATATGTAGGTCTAAAATTAGTTTTATGTATAGTATGAAGTAGGATCCCAATTTACTCCTTTTTGAGGCGAATATGTAACTTTTCCTAGTAGCTTTTATATTTCCCATTTTCCCATTATCCTGCAGTACCAGCTTTGTCATAAATCAAGGATTCATATACATGAGAGCTGAATTTTTGGCTCTCAATTTTATTTCATTGGCCCATTTGGCGATTCTTGCACCAATTCCATGTTGGCTCCATCAATATAGCTTTTATACTTGATAACCAATAGAGATCATATTCTCATTTTGTTTTTCTCTTTAAGAGTGTCTGCCTATTCGCAGCCATTTGCATTTCCATATAAATTTTAATGTCAGCTTATCAAGTATCATGCCTCCCTCCCAAAAAAAAAAATTCAGCTAGGATTTTGACTGTTATTAAATCTTTAAATTTTAGATCAGTTTATCAATTTGTCTCTTACTCATCTGTTTTCTTTCTTTATTTGGGGGGGGGTCATATAAAAACTTCATTCTGCATGCTTTGACCTCAATTTGCTCTTTTTTTCTAGTTTCTGAAGAAGAAATTTTTAAATATTGATGTAAAAGTGCTTTTAAAAAATATAAGAATTTCATGCTACAATTTTTATTTTATTCATCAGTTAGGTGCACTTCTAATTTTTAATAGTTTCTATTTGCTTATTCACTCCATTGTCAATAGTTTCTCCTTTCCATTGTAAATTCCTTTTTGAATGGGTGATTTAGAAGCATTAGGTTTAATCACATATTTTCTAATTTTCCAGATACCTTTCTGTTATTTATTTCCAGTTTAATTCCCCATAATTAAATTAGAGAACATACTTTGTAAAATTTCAATTCTTTATAAAACTTCAAAGAGAACACAATTTGTAAAATTTTAGTTCTTTAAAACTTGTTGGGATTGTTTTCTGGCTCAGAATATGGTCTACTTTGATGAATGTAAAATGTCAATTAGGTCAAATTAGTTGACAGTTATTATACTTTCTGTATTTTCAGTTATTTTCTCTCAACTTGTTGCATTAATTACTAAGAGTATTGAGATCTTCAGGTACAATTATGGATTTTTGTATTTCTATAAGTTGCTGGTTCATGTATCCTACTGTGATCCAAAAACATTTAAAATAGCAATGTATTCTTCATGAACTGACACCTTTATCAATATGTAATGTCCCTCCTGATCCTTGATAATATATCTTGAGTGAAGCCTATCTTGTCTGATTTTAATAGGGTCACTTCCTTTCGATTCATGATTGTATGGCATATCTTTTTCCATCCTTTTACTTTTGACAGATCTACATCTTTATATTAAAACAGTTTCTTATAGACAGAAAATAATTCAGTCTTACATTATTCTCTAATTTGACAATCTCTGCCTTTCAATCAGTGTGTTAGATCACTTTTAAGGTAATTGTTGATATAATGACATTTACATCTACCACCTTTCTAGTTTTTTCCATTTCCCAGATGTTCTCCCTTTTTTGCAATCACTTGGATTATGTATATTTTATCATTTAATTTTTTCCTCTATGGTTGGATTATTAGTTACATCTTCTTCCGAAAAATTTTGTGGTTACCCTAAAGTTGACACTATGCATCTTTAATAATCATATACTGTTTTCAAACAATATTTTTACTTCACATACAATGAAAAAACTTATGGCAGTATATTTCCAGTTCCTCTCTCCTATAACTTATATTTTGTTGTCATACATTTTATTTTTACATGTGTCATAAACACTACAGTACATTTTTACTATTTTCACTTTAAATTGTCAATTATCTTTTAAAGTGATTAAAATAAGTTAACATGCATTTTACATTTACCTTTATTTTTACTATTGTTGGCACTTTGCCTTTCTTTTTTAATAAATCCTAATGTCTACTGATATCGTACTCCTGCATGAACTTCATTTTATATTTCTTATATGGCAGTTCAACTGGCAATGAATTCTCTCATTTTTTTGTTTGAAATCTTGTATAAAATTTTATATAAACATTTGTATGAAAAGTATTTAAGCTTCATTTTTTGAAAGAGTTTTTTTCATTTTAAAACTTTTAACTTAGGTTTGGGGGTATATGTGAAGTTTTATTATGTAAGTAAACTCATGTCAAGGGAGTTTATTGTATAGATTATTTCATAGCCCAGGAATTAAGCCCAGTACCCAATAGTTATTATTTCTGCTCCTCTTCCTCCTCCCACTCTCCACCCTCAAATAGACCCCAGTGTCTGTTGTTTCTTTCTTTGTGTTCATGAGTTCTCATCATTTAGCTCCCACTTATAAATGAGAACATGCAGTGTTTTGGTTTTCTGTTCCCACGTTAGCTTGCTGAGGATAATATCTTCTAGTTCCATCCATGTTCTCAAAAAAGACATGATCTTGTTCATTTATACAGCTGCATAGCATTCCACAGTCTAGATGTACCATGTTTTCTTTCTCCAGTCTGTCATTGATGGGCATTTAGGTTGATTCTACTTTTAGATTTTTGAGGAATCGCCATACTGCTTCCCACAATGGTTTCACTAATTTACACTCTCACCAATAGTGTATAAGTGTGCCTTTATCTCTGCAACCTTGCCAGCATCTGTTCTTTTTTTTACTTTTTCTTTTCTTTTCTTTTTTAGGATAGGGTCTCGCTCTGTCACCCAGGCTGGAGTGCTGTGGCGTGATCTCGGTTCACTGCAACCTCTGCCTTTCCTGTTCAAGTGATTCTTTTGCCTCAGCCTCCTAGTGGTTGGGACTACAGGCACGTACCACCATGCCCAGCTAATTTTTATATTTTTAGTAGAGATAGTTTTCACTATGTTGCCAGGCTGTTCTCGAACTCCTGACCTCAAGTGATCCACCAATCTAGGCCTCCCAAAGTGCTGGGATTACTGGCATGAGCCACCATGCCCAGCCTATTTTTTGACTTTTTAATAATAGTCATTCTGACTGATGTGAGATGGTATCTCACTGTGGTTCTAATTTCCATTTCTTTAATGATCAATGATATTAAGCTTTTTTCATATGCTTGTTGGCCACATGTATGTCTTCTTTTGAAAGGAGTCTGTTTGTGTCCTTTGCCCACTTTTGAATGGGTTTGGTTTTTGCTTGAAATTTGTTTAAGTTCCTTACAGATGCTAGATATGAGACCTTTGTCAGATTCACAGTTTGCAAAAATTTTCTCCCATTCTGCAGGTTGTCAGCTTCCTCTGTTGATAGTGGCTTTTGCTGTGCAGAAGCTCTTTAGTTTAGTTAGTTCCCATTTGTCAATTTTTGCTTTTGTTGTAATTGCTTTTGGTGTTTTTGTCATGAAACCTCTGCCCCTTCCTATGTCCAGGATGGTACTGCCTAGGTTGTCTTCCAGGGTTTTTATATTTTGCAGTTTTATATTTAAGTCTTTAACCCATCTTGAGTTGATTTTTGTATATGGTGTGAGGAAGGGTTCCAGCTTTAGTCTTCAACACATGGCTAGCCAGTTAGCACCATTTATTGAATAGGGAGTCTTTTCCCCATTGCTTGTTTTTGTCAGCTTTGTTGAAGGTCAGTTGCTTGTAGGTGTGCAGCCTTATTTCTTAACTCTATATTCCATTCCATTGGTCTATGTGCCTGTTTTTGTACTAGTACCATGTTGTTTTGGTTAGTATGGTCCTGTAGCATATTTTGAAGTCAGGTAATGTAATGCCTCCAGCTTTGTTCTTTTTGCTTAGGATTGCCTTGGCTATTTGGACTCTTATGTGGTTCCATATGCATTTTAAAATAGTTTTTTCCAGTTCTGTGAAGAATGGCATTGGTTGTTTGATAGGAATAGCACTGAATGTGTAAATTGCCTTAAGCAGTATGGCCATTTTAATGACATTGGTTCTTCTTATCCATGAGCGTAGAATGTTTTTCCATTTCTTTGTGTCATCTCTGATTTCTTTGAGTCGTGATTTGATCTTTGAGTCTGATTTCTTTGAGTCTCTACAATTCCCATTGTAGAGAACTTTTACCTCCCTGGTTAGCTGTATTTTTAGGTATCTTATTCTTTCTGTGGCAATTGTGAATGGGATGCTTTTCTGATTTGGCTATCAGTTTGGCTGTTGGTTTACAGGAATGCTAGGGATTTTTGTACATTGATTTTGGACTGTGAAATTTTGCTGAAGTTGGTTATCAGCTGAAGGAGCTTTTGGGCCAAGGCTATGAGGTTTTTCTAGATATAGGATCATGTCATCTGCAAACAGAGATAGTTTGACTTCCTCTCTTTCTGTTGGATGCCCTTTCTTTGTTGTCCCAATGCTCTGGCTAGTACTTCCAATATTACGCTGAATAGAAGCAGTGAGAGAGGGCATCCTTGTCTCCTTGTGCTGATTTTCAAGGAGAATGCTTCCAACTTTTGCCCACTCAGTATAATGTTGGCTGTGCATCTGTCATAGACGGCTCTTATTATTTTGAGGTATGTTTCTTCAATACCTAGTTTATTGAGAGTTTTTAACATAAAGGGATGCTGAATTTTATCAAAAGCCTTTTCTGTGTCTTTGGAGATAATCGTGTGTTTTTTGTCTTTGTTCTGTTTATGTGATGAATCACATTTATTGATTACGTTTGTTGAACCAATCTTGCATCTTTGGGAGGATTAGCTTTGATTGGGGTGGATTAGCTTTTTGATGTGCTGCTGGATTCGGTTTGCAAGGATTTTGTTGAGAGTTTTTGCTCCAATGTTCATCAAGGATAATGACTTAAAGTTTTCTTTTTTGTTGTTGTGCCTTTGCCAGTTTTTGTTATCAGGATGATGCTGGTCTCACAGATTGAGTTGATAAGGAGTCCCTCCAATTTTTTGGAATAGTTTCTGTAGAAATGGTACCAGCTCTTCTTTGTACATCTTTTAGAATTCAGCTGTGAATCCATCCAGTCCTGGGCTTTTATTGGTTGGTAGGCTATTTTTAACTTATTCAATTTGGGAGCTCATTATTGGCCTACTCAGAAAATCACTTCTTCCTGGTTCAGTCTTGGGAGGGTGTGTGTGTCCAGGAATTTATTCATCTCTTCTAGGTTTTCTAGTTTGTATGTGTAGAGGTGCTTGTGGTAGTTTCTGATGTTTGTTTTTATTTCTGTGGGGTCAATGGTAACATTCCCTTCATCATATCTAATTACATTTATTTAGATCTTCTCTCTTTTCTTCTTTATTAGTCTGGCTAGTGGCCCATCTATTAATTTTTTCAAAAAAAAAAAAAAAAAAACTCTTGGATTCACTAGTGTTTTGAATTGTTTTTCGTGTCTCAATTTCCTTCAGTTCAGCCCTGATTTTGGTTATTTCTTGTCTTCTGCTAGCTTTGGGTTTGATTTTTTCTTGTTTCTCTAATTCTTTCAGTTGTGATGTTAGGTTGTTAATTTGGGATCTTTCTAACTTTTTAATACAGGCATTTTAGTGCTATGAATTTCCCTCTTACCACACCTTAGCTGTGTCCCAGAGATTCTGGTACTTTGTATCTTTGTTCTCATTACTTTCAAGGAACTTCATTTCTGTCTTAATTTCATTATTTATCCAAAAGTCATTCTGGAGCATGTTGTTTAATTTCCATGTAATTGTATGGTTTTGAGCGATTTTCATTGTGTTGATTTCTATTTTTATTCCACTGTGGTCCAAGAGTGTGTTTGGTATAACTTCAGTTCTTTCGCAGTTGTGGAGAACTGTTTTATATCCAATTATGTGATCAACTTTAGAGTATGTGCTAAGTGGAGATGAGAAGAATGTATATTCTCTTGTTTTGGGGTACAGAGTTCTATAGAGGTCTATTAGATCCATTTGTTTCAATGTTGAATTCAGGTTCTGAATATCTTTGTTAATTTTCTGCCTCGATGGTCTATCTGATATTGTCAGTGGAGTGTTGAAGTCTCCCAATATTATTATATGGGAGTCTATGTCTCTTTATAGGTCTCTAAGAACTTGCATCTGTGGTTTATCTTGGGCAGGCATTTTCTGCTCTCTCCCAGTGGTAGCAGACCAATGCTGGCTATCACTATGGAATCCAGCCTGCTTTCCTGTTCTCCCACAAACATTGAGTTTTTCTTCTGTTCTTCTCCCAGCCACAATCATTCTTTGTGCCCCATGAGTGTAAGTGTTTGCTCCCTTGCCTCAGTGGCTTAAGGGGTTTTGTTCACAGGAGAGAAGAGACCCAAAAAGGGGTGAGAGAGGCTTTGAGGTTTTCCCTAGGAGCCACAGGTCACCTCCTGTATGCCTATGCCCTCAAGGAAATGTGGTCTCTGCGGTCTCCTGTCCTGCCTTCAGGAGCACCCAGTGAAACCTAATAGAAAAAGTCTTGCTAGTGAGTGTGCTATAGTCTGAATGTTTGTGTCCCTCTTCAAAATTTATATGCTGAAATCCTAACCTCCGAAGTGATGGTATTAGGAGGTGGGGCCTTTGGAAGGTGATTAGGTCACGAGGCAGAGCCCTCAGAAATGGGATTAGGGTCCTAAGAGAGGCCCAAGGTAGCTCATTCTCCCTTTCCTCCATGTGAGGATGCACTAAGAGGATGACATCTATAAGGAAAAGGTTCTTAACAGGCACCAAATCTACTGACAACTTGATCTAGGACCTTCTAGCCTCCAGAGCCATGAGAAATACATTTCTGTTGTGTATAAGCTACCCAATTTATAGTATTTTGTTACAGATGCCCAAAGAGACTAAGAGAGCGAGTACTCATTTATTTCATATTGGCATGCTAGTCCACACTTGGCCTTGAACAATTGGTTAAAATTTTTACTGATTTCTTCTTACCAGCTTGAGTGGCCCTTGTTTCTTCCCCCAGTAGTTAAGATAGTTCATATTCCATGGAGTTGTCACCTTTTGGAATTTAGGTTACCTTGTGACCTCAACTCTCTTATAAGGTCAAGAAAAGTTACAACTTTGGAGTTTATCTGAGTTTTTCTCCTTGTTAGGTTGGGTGGAAGTGGCATACTTTCTAGCTGTTTACATCCTAGGTGAAAGTGGAAACTGCAAACTTACCTTTATTTTTAATAAACATCTGGCCCTTGTTCAGTTCTTTAAGCCCTGAAGAACTACAGGTGACTATAAATGCAATTAAGAAGTCTTTTAGGCACCCTACATGAATATACAGAGAAAGCAATTTTTATCACAGTATCTACCTCCAGGGCTCACTTTTCTAATGAATCTTTAAAAATATGTTTCTTCTTAACAATCAGAATAGTTATCAAAGAAGAATATAGAATATATTTCCACTGAAGTATTTAAAAGTAACCTACAACTCTACAATACTGGCTAATACGTGAGATGTGATACAATATTCAGTAAAATGTGGTTTAGCCTTGAACCTAAACAAAAAAGTGTATTTAATATAATTCTATAAGAACTTCAGTCTAAATTAATCTCATCAGTAAAATAATCCCAGAAAATGGAAACTGAGAGTTAATAATAGGATAATTTTTAACCAAATTTATGTTTGGCCTTCTTGAAAGCAGCACAGGACGAGCTGTTTTTCAATGATCCACCAGAGCTGTGAGTTTTATACTTGTATGTGTCTTATATTTAAAAATGTAATAATATTCATTTGTAATATCTATTCTTTTCCATACTTCTCTGTAGAGTCCATAACTTAAGTAACAAATACTACCTGGCCACAGTTCTATTTTTTCAACAAAAATATAACTGAATACCTAGTATAAGCCACATATTACATATATAAAGTTGAAAGGGAATGGTCTATATCTTCAAAATATTTATAATCTCGTTTGTGAGACATAGATCGAAATAATACAATGTGATCATTCCTAATAGTCAATAGGAACAATGGAGCAATGGAAACATGGATTAATAAGAATTAGGATTGATAGAATAACAAAAATATAAAAGAAGAATACTTAACTCTAGGTAAACTCAGCAAGGCCAATACATCATACCTTGAAACATATGTTTAAATATAAGTTACTCAAGAGATGAGGCCAGATTTCACTTCACTGTCATAGGGACATGGGAAGATTTAAATTTTCAGAATAAAAATTAAAATGACAAATCCAGCCATCCTAATGACTTTGGTCAAAGTTAGTGAAGCCAGGCATGGTGGCTCACACCTGCAATTCCAACTACTTAGAAGGCTGAGGCAGGAGGATCACTTGAAGTCAGGAGTTTTAGACTAGTCTGGGCAATACAGTGAGACCCTATCTCTTAAAAAACTTTTTTAAAAAATTAGGTGTTGTGGCATGTACTTGCAGTCCCAGTTACTCAGGAGACTGAGATGACAGGATCACTTGACCCCAGGAGTTAAAGACTGCAGTGAACTATGATAGCGCCATTGCACTCCAGCCTGGGTGACACAGTGAAACCCCATCTCTAAAAAATAATAATAACATAAAGTTAGTGATTAACACAAATAAAAACTAGTTAAGGGATGGTGAATGGAAGCAAATGTACAAAACACAATATAATTGTAATAATGCTAATCCATTGAGTCATAAATGAAAACTTTACTTAAAAGCAGGTACAGTAATTGGTAAATGTATAACAGTAGAAAAAACCACAGGGGATTATACGAAGTCATGAAATAAATCCAGCATTTATTTTTAACACTGAACAAATCTAAAAATCCTTAGACTTTAGAGGCAATATAAATCTCAAGAGTGACTAGAATTTGGAAACCTTTGAGAAAACTAGAATTAAAAAAATAATCTAACTGAAACATGGTCTGCTTAGAAGCACCACAAAGAAAACAGGAGATTTCTATTTTTATGTGGCAAGCAAGCCAAATTAACTGTGCTAGCCTCTCAACATTCAACAAGTCAATTCCTGAAGGGCTGCAAGAAGGCATATATATGCTCTATGAGTCAGAAAAGTGTTTTCACCTTAAACTGAAAAACAAATCTGTCCTGAAATGACTTTTCTCTTCATTTGCCACAATTAGAAGATAATTGCTCCCAGTTTTGCTTTGTAACAGACTTCAGATGTATAAAAACCTTTAATATTTTGTCATTATCTCTAAGTTTCAACTACTTGGTATTAAAATGATAAATTTTAAAAGGAACTTAAATATATATATATAATATGAACTTAAATATGTATATTTAATTTCATTTTTAAAATTTATCATCTTAATACCAGGTGGGATTAAAATAAATATATATAAGCTTCATTTTTTGAATTTGATATATTATTTATTAAATAA
>NW_016814250.1:445292-449404 GCF_001698545.2 Rhinopithecus bieti
AATAATTATATATTTAAGTTATATATCATATATTATATCACTTTGTTTATTATGTATTATATATATTTATTTTATATAGATCCCTTTATCAATTATAACAGACATATAATATATAATCTCTTTGTTTATAATTTCCCCTCCAAGACAATATCTGTAAAGTAAAGTACCCAGAAACAAAGAGCTTTAATAAAATGTAGCCAATAGAAACCAAAATGGAAGACGTCATTAAAATTCCTATCAGGAGTAGAGCTTTCATGCTCTCTCTGCACTCAAGTCCAGGAGTTCCCTTGACCGTGACTTTCAGTCAGATAAGTGAGATCTTTGCCATCATAGCACCTAATAACACAGGAGAGTGTCTGGATTGTGTTTGATCACTCATTATAGCTGCAAACCTATTGGGGTCAAGTTGAAGTCAAAGGCTGGGATGGCAGGCAGGCAGCCTGATTGAGACCAATCTATTATTCATTTAAAAAAATTACAGAGTACCTACTCTGGTAGGCATCTACTAGGTATTTTGGATAAGTCAGTGAACAAAACCACACATTTGATAGTGTCTACATTCTATGATGAGAAACATGCCCACAAGGGCCATAATCAATCACAAAGTGAAGGGGGTTCAGTAATAATAATAGGAAACATGTATTAGATACTAACTATGCACTGAACACTTTTCTTCCCAGAGGTTTATATGTATCAATGACAAGGTAAGTCTAATTACTATTTATGATATACTTTGTAAAATATTTAAGCATAAAATTTAGCCTTGTAACAACATGGGGCTGGGCCTACAACTCAGTTACTGTAATCAACAAACAACCAAGAACTAACTAAGAGATGAGAGCCTTCAGTTATAAAAAATAAAGTACCCCAGTTTGCCTTTGGCTCACCCAGTATGTGGATTTTCCTTGGAATCTACTGTAACAATGAAAAACAATCCAATTATGGCAACTAGAAATGCAAATCAAGACATTCTTAGGGTTGAAACATCTTGTACCAATAAGAGAAAAGAATATTGTATGTGCATAAGGAAACCAGCTCAAAACTGAAGGCATGTTGTTCTGTAATAATAAAATCATATGATATTTTAACTATGAGAAAACTACACAAGAGAAATCTCCTGAATAAAAAATTTCCCTGTCTGACAAAATTCAATATAAAATAATTTCAATTCAATTCAGAAGGCTGCTGTGGGCTCTTGAGTCTCTGCCAAGGATTCCTGGCTATCACTTAAAAACCACCAGGAGTATCCAGCACAGTACCTGGCACACATGGCACAAAGGAAACAGGCTCTTGATACATTTAGTTGAATTGACCTGAACTTTCAAATTAAAATGGCACTGCAAGTCTAAAAGTCCATGGACAGCAACAGAGTGAATGGGGAGGCGGGGAACATTCAATTCATCCTTGATTCCAAGAAGTTTAGACAACTTCAGTTTCTATTATGTATGAATTTCATAATTTGTGCATAAATAGGTAAGTTCATCTCTTAGGTGGTGTTACATTACACTGTACCCTGCATGAAGAGTTTGCTCTAAGCCAGAGACCTTAGACATTTAACTTGCTTAGTGTCAAATAAATTTTTACACACTGCAAGTATGATAAACTATTTTGGATTAATGGGTTCTTTCCTAAAACCCAAAATAGACTAAAGACTTCCTTACTCTGGAACGGGATCAAACCAGAAGGTTTTAAATGCAGAGGAGTTTGGAAAGAGGGCCCTGATCTTTTTCATCCAACAGAATAAACATGCTTAAATCTATGACTGTGTAGACTGTATTTATTAGATAATTTAGGACAGTAGTCAATCCACTGAAACTCTGTTCTCAGTAGCAACCATTCCATTTCCTCAACCCTACTTAAGTTTCAATCCAGAGTTAACCAATTATTTTTCTTTCTTTCAAACAAACTTCATATGCTTTGAAGGCAGACCAAAGAATAGTTCAAGGATAGGTGTGGTAGTTTGCTTCCATTGAAATAAAATCTATTCATTTTTTCCTACTAGTTTAGCTTGTAAGTAGTTTTCAAAAATTATATACATAAATATAATCTAATTGATCAAAAGACTAATATTGACTCAGTTCACATTAGTATTGCCACTGCCTCTTTCTATTGGTTCTCTACTAGTAGACAGAGAAAATGCAAGTTTTAGCTGGCAGTAAACATAATCCAATCAATCACTCTTAAAACAGATTCCAATAAAGAAAATAAATACTGATAATAAAAAGTAAAACAGGGTATATTACATTATTTCATAAAACCCATTGTATGATTGGTTTTGGACACTGTTTAATTTCATGGAAGAAACTAGCATTGAAATACACCAACATATTTTCCATTTTCAAAAAAATGTTTTGACCTGAGTTTTGTCAGATGGCTGCCTTGAAGTATTTGAATTATTGAAAATAGGCTTGACATAGTATTCCATGAAGTATGCATGCTTTTACAAGTTTGAATGCATTTATTTATAGGTTAACATTTTTTAAAGTTTGTGTGCAAATAACGCATCTATCTCTAAATATTTATGAATGTACTTCCCCATTAAGTCAGAAGACAGGAATGGAAAAACTAAGAAACATTCTCAATAGAATGGATATATTCAAATGTCAATTTTTAAAAAGGAAGGAATCCAATGTCCTGATTTTAAATGCATTTCAAGGGTCTTTTGGTCTAAAATCATCACTTCCAATTAAAGGAAACTTCCACATTAATTACCTTATGAGACATACCAGAGGTTATAGTCTGTTAGGAAATAGGCTAATATAAAGAAAGAAGAACTAGAAGGAAGGGCAAGATTTTACGATTCTTGGCAAGCCTAATTTAGGCAAATTCTCAGGTCTGGTGTCTAATTATTTATTTAGTTTTCTTATACTTTTAACTGGATTAGGGACAGGGTCCTTAGTTTCTTCACAAAAAGGATAAAACTGTTCTGTTAGTTGTTTGGAAAACTATCAAAGACATCAAAGAAAAAGTAGTTTGAACAGAGAAGGACTTTTCATGATATTATATGTGAAAAGTGAGAACAAAAAATTCTGGTCCGAATGATAAAATATTCCCTTCCATAACCACAGGTATCAGCCTTCAGATTTTCTCTCTGTTTGAATATTTGTGACCTTTTGACTTAGAAAATATACTTCCCTTAAGAGCTAGTGGATATTCCCAAAGAAACATGATCTTTTGACACCTTTTTCTACCATTTTCTGTTTTAATAATTAAGGAGTGGAAGACCAACACAGTAAATAATGCCAAAATAATCTTTACATTCCCAGAAACACAAAAGGGGGCAGAGGTGAAAAATTCCCAAAGAAATATTAGATGAGGAATATTTTGCATCTCCAATATCTGTAATTTCTGTTTATACTGTGACACAAATAAATATATCTAGTTGATGTGATGGTATCGTGATTAACTTTCATATACCTTGAAGTTCATTTTTAAAATTTCTACTTTTAATTTTAAAGTTATGGGACTATATTTAGTTTTTTATTTAATTATAATTCACTTTAAAATAAATCCCACCCTTGAGAACTTCATCTAAAGAGTTTATCATATATACAATAAAATACTAATTTCTTCTTTTTGTCTTTCCAGCTCTCAAAAGATGCACACATAATAGAGTTATACACAATAAAATACCAATTTCTTCTTTTTTCTTTCCAATTCTCAAAAGATGCACACATAATAGAGTTTCTCTTAAAAGAAAAAGCTCTACATAAATCAGTTCTTATTTTATTTTAAAATTAACATAAAAATAATATCCCATAAGCATGTCACCTAATATAAGTATTATCCTATTTTTGTATATTCCCTTCACTGTTTTTGTATATTCTGTTTAAATAAACATTACTTTATTTTTCATATTGTAATTATATACATCAAATATTGTACCCTCTTTTTCCTATATAACATTAAATAATACTGCCTTTTCGCATGTATAATTTTTATTAGAAGCACAATATTCTATTAATTAAACATTTAAGTGTTCTATTTATTATTTATTAAGTAAATCTTTACTTAAACAAATGCTTATCTTTTTAACTTCTTTATGTATTTCTGGATCCTTTCCAGAATTGAGTAGTGTGATCCAGGACTACTGCAGCAAAAAAAAAAAAACA
>NW_016814250.1:449763-451023 GCF_001698545.2 Rhinopithecus bieti
AATTAACATAAAATAATATCCCATAAGCATGTCACCTAATATAAGTATTATCCTATTTTGTATATTCCCTTCACTGTTTTGTATATTCTGTTTAAATAAACATTACTTTATTTTCATATTGTAATTATATACATCAAATATTGTACCCTCTTTTCCTATATAACATTAAATAATACTGCCTTTTCGCATGTATAATTTTATTAGAAGCACAATATTCTATTAATTAAACATTTAAGTGTTCTATTTATTATTTATTAAGTAAATCTTTACTTAAACAAATGCTTATCTTTTAACTTCTTTATGTATTTCTGGATCCTTTCCAGAATTGAGTAGTGTGATCCAGGACTACTGCAGCAAAAAAAAAAAAATGTGGACATCTTCTAGATCAGTTACTTCAGCACCTTGATCTCTGTATGTTTCTCTGTATTCTCCCAGATAGTTTCATGTAATGTGGGTAGATGGTATACACCTTGTCCTAGCTTTTTTCAATATTTTAGTTAATTAAACTCAACTGCACCATTATTTTTCCTTACTACAAATTTAAATCTTACTTTCTTTTCAAAAGCAGCCAGCAAATCAGTTACCCTTGATACTACTCCAGGACTATGATGTACTATTTATTTATTCATTTTTGTCCCACTTAAGGAATGGTTAATCCATTTGCCTAGTTCATTTATAAAATCCATGTCTTACAAGTTTTAAACCAAACTCCAACCTTTTAGGTCTCACTAATACGTTTACAATAAAGGACAAACTCTCACATCAAAAAGTGTGGACAAGAAGTGTAGGTAACAGAAAGGCTAGATGGTATACAGTTCATACAGGTGTGTGGAAGGCGCCCAGGTGTGGAAAATTCAGGAGGGCATAGCCTAGGAAACCTAATCATACCTGCTCAGGTGACTCCTTGAGGTCAGTGCTGTCTACTGGTCCTTACCTCACAGTGGAACTTCTCAAATGTGCTGACTCTGGATGGGTTTTAATCAGGGTGTATTTTCACCCCTTCCCCGTGGAATGCTGGACACTGGACCAAGATTCAGTTTGAAAAATCTTTACCATGGAATTAGTTGCTCCCAGTTTCCACCTGCCAGCAGCCCAACTGCCTGCACCGCCATCTGCTTTGTCTGCCACCTTCTGCATGTAGTTAGGTCATGCTGTCAAAACAGGCTAAGAGTGAGAGCAAAGGTTTAATTCCATGAAGACTGGCATTTCTCTCTCTCTCTCTCTCTCTCTCTCTCTCTCTCTCTCTCTCTCTCTCTCTCT
>NW_016814250.1:451640-486121 GCF_001698545.2 Rhinopithecus bieti
TCTCTCTCTCTCTCTCTCTCTCTCTCTCTCTCTTTCTCTCTCTCTCTCTCTCTCTGTCTCTCTCTCTGTCTTCTCTCATTTTTTTCCAGTGTTTACCAAAGAGATGTTTCCTGATTCCTCTGGGCTCCCTTTGTCCCACTGGACTATCAGAAGCACTTTTCTGATCACCTTGTTCTCTTACAATACTTTAAAATAGAGCATTCTTGCACTGCAGCAATTTTACAATAGATCTATTACAATAGATACAAAATTGCTAAATCATTTTCAAAAAGAGATATTCCAGTTCACACCATCACCAGAAATGAGGAAGATTTTGTAGACTTCTTGGTAGCATTGTCTTTCCCGAACTTTTTCTTGTTTTAGTTTAGTATCAACAAATGTTCTGGGAATCCAAGATGATCTCAAAACTCCTTTCGAAAATAATACATAGCAGCAATAATAAAACTTGTAAATTATAGAGTGTCAGTTATATGCCTGGCATTTTACATGCTCCGTTTCATTTATCCTTAAACAACCCCAGGCAATAGTTATTATTTCCCCCAGTCTGCATGTAAGAAAAGTGAGAATCCAAAAGAACAACTTGTCCATATATGTAGCCTCAGTGGGGACTGTGGGCATGACTCCAACCTATGCCCCTCTGAACTTAGCTACCTCACAACTGTCTATGCCAAGGTATCTCAAAGCTATCGGGCACTATCCAGTGCACTTTTCACTCACTATTCCTTTTCAGAGTTGTCATTATCCGCTCATTATCACATTGTTCAAATGAAATTCCAATGGCATAATGAATTAAAGTCTAGTTAATTAAACTTAACAACATCATTTTTTTCCCTTACTACAAATTTGAACCTTATTTGTTCTTTCAAAAGCAGCCAGCAAATTAGTCACCCTTGATATATTCCAGGACTATGATGTATTTATTTATTTGTTTGCCCTAGTTAAGAAAATGATTAATCCATTTGCTTAGTTCATTTGACATTTTTGTAAAACCCGTGGCTTGTAACTTTTAAACCAAACTCCAACCTTTTAGGACTCACAAAATTTTATTAGGACAAAATGTGATTTTTCTTGGGGGTCAAAATAAAGGAGAGGAATTCTCTGTAGTTTATGGTACTTATGATATATGATCCCGATCAGAATATTAAATCACTTACAAAATAGTATCTCAAAGATATCAGCTTAACTAAATCAGTGGTTCATGTGCCATGTGGTTAAAAATATCCTCATGTCAAAATAGGAACGCTTTTACACAGTTGGTGGGAGTGTAAATTAGTTCAACCATTGTGGAAGACAGCGTGGCAATTCCTCAAGGATCTAGAACCAGAAATACCATTTGATCCACCAATTCCATTAGTGGATATATACCCAAAGGATTATAAATCATTCTACTATAAAGAGACATGCACACGTATGTTTATTGCAGAACTATTTACAATAGCAAAGATTTGGAACCAACCCAAATGTCCATCAATGATAGACTGCATAAAGAAATTGTGGCACATATACACCATTGAATACTATGCAGCCATGAAAAATAATGAGTTAATGTCCTTTGCAGGGACATGGATGAAACTGGAAACCATCATTCTCAGCAAACTAACACAGGAACAGAAAACCAAACACCACATGTTCTCAGTAATAAGTGGGAGTTGAACAATGAGAGCACATGGACACAGTGGGGAAGTGTCACACACCAGGGTCTATAGCAGATAGGAGCAAGGGGAGGGAGAGCATTAGGACAAATACCTAATGCATGCAGGGCTTAAAACCTAGATGACAGGTTGATAGGTGCAGCAAACCACCAAGGGACATGTATACCTATGTAACAAACCTGCACATTCTACACATGTATCCCAGAACTTAAAGTAAAATTAGAAAAAAAAATATCCTCATGTATACACCTTCCAAGGTGAATGTAGTTTCCTAATATTGGCTTGCTTCACCTCAAAGAGTAGGAGACCAGGGTGGCTGAAGTGTTAATCAGCAAAAAGTTGGAACAAGCAGAGGTTAAAATTCCTCATCAATATAAAACTGAAATGAACTCTGACAGACCCAAATACTGGCTTCTGAAACCCATATCCACCCACAAAAATACACACACATAGAAAGTTACAGCTTTACTCAGCTTTATATAATTAACATATATAGCTGCTATGAAGATGTTTGGGAATAATTTTAATTAATTTAACTAGATTCATATTAGTTGTATTATACTACATTTTTTTTCTTACATCCCAACATCTCTGAAATCTTAAATAGCTTTTGAAATTTTAACGTATTCTTTAAGTCCTTGTTGATTGTCAAAGTTTCACTCAAAGGTCATCAGTTTCTTTAATGTCTTTATCTTTTCATTTTTAATCGTTTGCTGTCCCCTTTCCCACATCCCAACAGAAATAATCTCTCCTCACTATGAACACCCAAAGCATGTCAACATAACAATTTTTATTATAACAAGCTATCACATTCTACCTAACATTAGATGTGTTATTTACGTATGCATCCCCTTCTGTGCTAGAATGCAACAGTCTTTGGGCTCATATCCATTCCCACTTGGAGTCCACATAATCAAAATACTATGGTTAAAATAATGTAGACTACCAAGTGGAGAATCCAAGACTTACTCAAAATCATAGTTTTTACTCAGTAGCAGAGGTTGGGGCCAAACATATCCTGGTGCTTTCCAGACTTTCATTTCCACTAGGTTTTCCCTTTTCTATACAGAAATTTAAAACTGTTCTGATTAAATCAACTCTTTTTCTCTTCCCGGTTAAAAACTTTACATTGAAAGAAAAAATGAGGGTCAGACAAATGGACACCAATTCTGATCTCTTTTCTTTTTGCAATTGATTTGCTACATTTACACTAAAATTAGATTTCACAGAAGAGAAATTGAGAGACAATGAGAAGAAGAGTGAGGAAGAGAGATTGATTCACAGTGCTCAAAGTTATTTCCCTGAGGAGCACAGGCTTCTTTCCATTAGGTGATCAAATGCAACAAGAAGAGGACAAGGGATTCTTTATACTAGAGATTTAAATGAAACTGTGAGGCATGACCTAGAGCAAAGTAGCAATTAAAACTCCAAGTTACAGTTCCTACCTATTGCCCACAGTGTGCTATTGATTGTTGGCCTTCAATTTGCCTTACTGGAAGCCTGACTTGTGATGTCACTGTCTAGAAAGCTATTGAAACTCCCTTGAATTTGCCTTCGCTCTGTATAATTAATTAAATTCAATAACTCTTTGTAATCTAAAAAGGTACTGTGACATCATTTAAAATTCCATGATTTAAAATGTCTTTGGGGGGGAAAACCCTATTACTTTCATTTTTTCACATCAAAAAAGGTTCAGAACAAAATCACTACCTCATTTAATTTAAAAAATCAGCAAAGAATTTTTTTAAAATGCAAGACATATAGTATGGACTGAATATATTCCTGGTATTTGCTGTACACTAGGGTTAATTCTGTGCATAGAACACTCACTATGTGAGGATTATTTCTACTTCCAACTCCCATCTACACATTTTCACTCTATTCTCTCATTCCTTATAGCTTTTTCAAGTGTCAAATTGTATGGTGAGAAATAAAAGAAAGCAAGGTTAAAATTTATTTAAGATTTCCAGCATTTTCCTAGACTCTTTTCACACCTCCTTCTAACTAGATTAGAATGTGAACATATAAACAGTTAATCATTAGTTTATAAATGTTTAGCAATAAAATAATTTTGCTTGACTACTGTCTTGCCCGGGGAAAATAGGCAGAAGTCACTTAAGAGTGCACAGTTTAAACCAAACCATTCCTAGCATATCAAATTATATTCTTTATTACATAAAATGGAATGGAGAAGAAATACTAGCAACAACATATTAGTGTTAGCAACCAAGAAAATTGAGGTACCCATCTTGAACACCTTGGAGCTTCACCACTATAAATTATTAAAAGAATGAAATAAATGCATGAATAAAGCAAAGTTTCTGAATCCTTGGGCAGATCAATTTTAAATTAGTTCGGGAAGGGCCTTGACATTTGCCTGATTGAATGGTCTAAAGAAAAAGTTGAAGCCTTTCAACAGCAGGTTGTTGCTTTTTTTCTCCCTAGGTGTTGACAAATTGTCTCTTTGGCTCTAATTTTTCAACTGCAAAAAAAGTCCAAACCTGAGGCCCTGTGTTAGATTTGCTATTTAATTGTGTCTTTTCAGCATGTCCACCTCACTTTTTTGTTTTTGAGACGGAGTTTCGCTCTTGTTGCCCAGGTTAGAGTGCAATGGTGCAGCCTAGGCTCACTGCAACCTCTGCCGCCCAGGCTCAAGCGATTCTCCTGCCTCAGCCTCCCAAGTAGCTGGGATTACAGGTGTCTGCCTCCATTCCCAGCTAATTTTTTTATATTTTTAATAGAGATGGGGTTTCACCATGTTGGCCAGGCTGGTCTCGAACTTCGGACTTCAGGCGATCCACCACCTCAGCCTCCCAAAGTGCTGCGATTACAGGTGTGAGCCACCACACCCGGACTCCCCACTTCACTTCTAATAGTAGAACTCATTTTTCTTTTGGAGAGTCTATTCCCTATGGTTTAGGTAGGATGAATCCATCTGCCATGGTGATCATGTGACTCGCAACCAGCCAAAGAGAATGTTCTATCCCCACCTCAATCACGACAATTAGATGAGAGCATTACCTCAAAAAGGCCAGAGTATTTGATCAGATTTGAGGTAAGCTAGCTGTGAGAGAAAGAGTCTTTCTTTGATCAAAATTAAGAAGGATATATCCTTGGGGATTCCTCTCCTACCATATTGAGAAGTGGCCTGCCTGAAAATTAAGCCAATAGGAAAATGGGGCTGAGAGAGAAACAAAGCCCTCTGGGCATCATTTGAAACCCTGAACCTACCTATACCTGAAGCTACATCTATTTTTGGATAGTAGTCAATATTCCAGTAATTTCTCCATGTTTTGCATAAGGTCATTTGAGTTGGAGTTTAGGCACTTTGCAACCAATAACCAATAGATTGCTAACTAATAAAATTGTGATGTTATTTTATAAGTTACTGCAAGCTACTATGTAGTAGGCAACTATCAGGTCATATGAACTCAGACCAGATGAAATGGTCAGAATCACAGAAAGGATATCTCAACTTTTTTCTCAACAACATGTCTGAATCTCTGAAAAGAAAATTAATGTTCAATTTAATTTTATTACCCTATCCAAGTAATTCTGATTTTCTACATAGACATTCAGTTAAGTTCATGCACTTTCTTTCTATATCATGAAATTTTAGAATTAGAAAAAGACCTTGGAATTCCTCTTCCCCATTCTCAATTTAGATAAGGAATCTGAAGTCTGACAATATTTAGTGAATTGTCCAACATTATACAGCTAGTTAGTGGTGACATTGAAATGCAACCAAATTCTGTATCCATAATGTACCAGAAATTATAAAATTATGCCTATTAACAGTATTCATATTATTCTGAAATGAAGCGACTTGAAACCTTATTAGAATATTATCATTTTAAAAATAAGAAATTAGCTTAGTCAAGCACAAATGATTTGCATTTTTATCCACTGGGGTATCCATTAATTCTTCCAAAATGAGAATATACTAAATGAGCCAAAATTCCATTAAACACACACAATGATAAATGACCTGAAATGGTCTTTCTGTAATACTTTTGTTTTCTTTATGAATAACTACCAGATAGAAAAGGGTAAAAATCATTATATTCTAATGGGAACTAGCAAATTCTATTAGATATGAATGCCTAAGTGAAAAAAAATGCTGATTTAAAAATGTTTTTTAAGGATGGCTCATCATACTCCCTCCAAGTTGATAGCTGGTTCTAATGATAGCCATTTCTAATAATACCTAAACTTCAGGAATCAGAAAATACACATATAAAAATCTAACAGCCAAACAGCCTTTTTGTACAAAGTATTAGATGTTCACTGGTTGGATCAGCAGATTATTTTCCTCCATATTCTTATTCCATACTTTTTTAAGTGGAGGACTTCTATTACTGCTCCAAGAGGCATAATTACTGAAAATGTTTAGTATGCATTTGTGGGTTTTAAACCAACTCACTAATCTTCAACCAATAAATTTGATTAAACCAAAAGATAACGAAATATTTTCTTTTGGAATTGTTGCATAATTACATGTAGTAAATTTGTAGCCCTAGAGAGTGAACAAACAAAGAAATTAGGTACCCCCAACTTATCCACAAGCAAATGAAAGAAGGTTTGTGGAATAAGAAGAATGTTAAAAGCTAAATTAAATGTTCACTTAAAAGCATCTTCTTCAGCAGTTTTTTATATTGTTTAAATTAAATTTCTTTATTAAAAAGTAGTGCATATTACTAATACTTCGTCACAAACTATTTCTAGTTATGCAAACTAGCTCAAAACAAGGTGTTTTTTATATTTGCAAAAAGTAAATACAATTTCTTAATGAAATTGTGTTCTAAATTCTTAACATGTCTCTAATGCCCAAACTATGACAAAGGAGTAAAATAGTGAACATTTTGTCCATAGAATTCTAATGACTAAAGATCTAAGTAATAATTTTTTCAACTATTATCACCATTTTTCTACATCAGTGAGATATTTACAGCCATAATGATTAATCAGTATTTGTAAAATGGACAGATTATACTCTTTCCAAGAGTTTCTCTTAAGGTCTGCCTGGAACGCTCTTTAACAGGCAGTCAGACACCAATGCTATTCCCAGAAATCTGCCTGGTTTCCAGTCCCCCTGATTTGTTCCTCCCTCCTTACTGGTGCAGTCATGAATCATCTTGTTACCCTAGTTCACATCCAACCTTCTTTGCTTCTAACACCCAGGAGGTTTACAAATTCTATTCATACCTTCAGGATACGCCCACAGACTGTCCACACTTTTCAACCATCAACTAACTCCCTCCTTACAAAACGATAAAATAATTTAATCCAATGACTTCTACTCACCCGGCTAGTTGAGGAAAGCTGGTAAGGGGCTATGACAATGGGCTCCATATACAGATTCTTCTTACGATTTTTACCTTTATCTTCATGTACAATATAACATGCAGAATATAACCCTGTTTTTCACATGCTTCCTCCCAGGTCCCTACCTCTAGGAAAACTGTCGGACCCCATTCCCACTGAGAGTCATTTTACTCTAGCCTTGCAAGGTCCTGCAGACACTGGGGGGACTTAGGGTCAGCCAGACACTAGGACAACTACTAGGACAACTACTTTCACAGGGTCCAACACTGCATGAAACAAAGATATTCCAAAGGAGGGAGATTTTTATGAAAAGTTGTTTAAAGAGACAACACACTTTTCTCTAATTGATAAAATGTCACTGTAAATCAGAGAACTAAAATGTGGGGCTCGCTGGGCCCAGTGACTGCCTTCCGCTGTCAACAAACTTACGGTGCTGTGCTGCTGCTGTCCCTCTCCCTTTTTTTTTTTTTTTTTTTTTTTTTTTTTGAGTAAGTTTTCCTGCACATTGTAGTTTTAAAGTGCAAATAAATACAAGACCCAGTCACTGTTTGGATTCAGTGTTTTCCGTTGGAACCAGTGCCTTACAGATTATGACATGCAGCACACAGAAAATGGGATTAGAAAAGGTGCTGTGGCCATAGGGTTGTCCTCAGGCTGCAGAAGGCAGGGAAACCGTTCATTATTCTTCCCCTCAGTCTTAGGAAGCTCATGATAGCTAGGTGTCACCTCTAATGTCATCGTCTCCCTCTCAGGCTTTGTCTCCCTGTCTCCCTCTTCCCTTCACTCTTCCCCCTGCCCCCAACCCCTCCTCCTCTCTCTCCAGGGCTCTCAGGACCAAAGAAAGGCAGAAGAGCCTAAGAGTGCATCCACCATCCCCTGGTGAATTAATAACCATGCCCAGCCCCAACACAAGCCAGAAAGGACTCTTCAATTCCAAATGGAGTGTTAAGGGTTGGTAAAAAGAAGGCATACACTAAAAGTTCAAGAATTTGGTTTTTGTTATTGCTGTGAAATCTGATGAAATACTTAGTTTTGTAAAAAGGGGGTTCAATTAAATCAGTGTTACTATCAGCAAATTTTAAAAAAATACACTAAGAGAATTTATAATGGAAATAGAAAAAGAAATCACTGTTTCTATCCAATAAAGTTAGGGCAGAGGGTTATCAATACAGCTGTGATAAAGCAGAATGCCTGAGAGCTAACTTTTTTCCTCTATTACATAGAAGAAACAACAAATGTTGTTTGGAATTACAACCAAATCTTCTAAATTAAGAACTGGTCATTGAGATTTTATCTAAATAGCCATATAACAGCTTTCTCATGACTAAGCTAAACAACACATTTTCCTTTATAATAGTTTTTATTATAGTTCTTCCTGATTTTCATTGCAGATATACTAGGAAAGAGAGGAAAATAAAATATGAAAGGAAATAGCACTTAAAGTAATTTTAGAAGTTTATATGATTCCCCATAAGAAATCAATCAGAGATTCTCAGTTAAGCAGTCTAATAACTGCTTTTCCCACATATACGGAGCCCTCTACCTCAGTGTACAAGGTTTATGTTTCCAGTAAACAAAAGATGCTGTGCAACATAGTCTGGGACTCACTGAAATGGGGACTCTTCAGGCAATGGGGCCTGACAAAAGTATTCGGCAAATAATATTATTCACCAAACATCATTTTAATTTACTTTCTGAAGCATTTGTTTCAAATTACTTATTGATTTGGGAGATAAAAAGAATATGGAAGAAATTCTGACAAGAACAAGCAAACCAGAAAATGAAGAGCTCAGGCAGATGCTCACACACACACAAAAGGCACAATTGTTCCCTCTGGACACTTCTTTTTTTTTTGCCTACTATTTACTCTTTTGCCCATAGTGGGCAATATAGTAAAAAAATGTATTCAAATGGCCAATCATATCGCTGAAGTTATTTTACTAGTCATCTAGGTAAATGCAGAATCCTCAAAATAGGCGCTCTTCTTGTAAAACAGACCTACTGATTACAATACTAGATAAATACTTTACACAGTTGAATATAAAGCCTCCTCAATTTTATTCCTGGGTTTTAAAAAGTAAAATATATTTATACAGTCACCTAATTAGATTATGTAAAGGGGGACAATAGGACCATTTTTTTTCTTTCCAAGAGATCTGTTAACCTGATTTTGAACCCCAAGCAAGGAACAAGATTCTAGGTCATCCCAAAACGTAAATCAGCATGTGTTCATTCATCAGTCAAAAGTCAGATGGAAAAGGCTTTATTAAGGAAGCTTTTTCTAAATCTTTCCTAAAAGGAAAAGGATACAAGCTCCACAACCCAGCAGTTTTTCTGATGAATATTTAGTCTCACCGATCCACAGATCCTATTGTACAGGAATGTTTATAGAAGCATTCTTTATGGTTGGTAAAAAAAAAAAAAAAAAAACAGAGTATCTACCTCTAGGGAATGGGAAAATATCACAGGTGCACAAAATGTGTACAAAGTCAGAACTCATGAGCAGATTTACATTTAGCAATACATATATAGAAATAGCTCATAAACCTAATTCTTACTTTTTTAAAAGAAATGAAATGATATTTGTAGCACACAATCATTTATATAAATTTTGAAACAATACTATATTGTCCCAGGGATATACAGTAGTCCCTCTCTTATCCACAGTTTGTTTCTGCAGTCCAAAAACATTAAATAGGAAATCCCAGACATGAACAATTCCTAAGTTTTACATGGTGCACTGTTCTGTTTAGTGGGTGAAATCTCACCCTGTCCTACTCCAGCCCCTGTGGGACATGAATCCTCCTTTGTCCAGCATGTCCACACTGCAGATGCTCCCCGCCTGTGAGTCTCTTGGTAGCTGTCCTGGTTATCAGATCTATCGTTATGGTATCCCAGTGCTTGTATTCAGGCAACCCTTTTTTTACTTAATAATGACCCCAAAGCACAAGAGTAGTGGTGCTGGCTTATAGTTATAATTGTGTTATTTTAGTTATTTTAATAGTATATTAGCTATTTTTAATCTCTTAATGTGCCTAATTTATAAATTAAACTTTAGCATAGGTATATATGTATATGAACAAATATAGTATATACACACAGTTCACTATTATCCACAGTTTCAGGCATCCACTGGGGGTCATGGAAAACGGTTATCCCCCTAGGATAAGCATGGGCTACTGTACTTAACTTTAAGTCTGTGTAGATATCCAGTCAGCTCTTCTTATTTGCAGGAGATTGGTTTCAGGACTTCCTGCAGATACTCAAGTCCATTCTATAAAATGGTATACTACAGTTGGCCCTTCCACAGATGCAGAAACCACAGATACAGAGGGCCAACTGTATAGATATAAATTTAAACCTACATGTACAATTGACCCTTGAATTACATGAGGTTATGAGCACCGCCCCTTCTACACAGTGGAAAATCAGGTTACAACTTTTGACTCCCCCAAATTTAACTACTAATAGCCTACTGTTGACCAGAGGCCCTACCGATAACATAAACAGTTGATTAACACACATTCTGTGTATTGTATGTATTATATACTGTATTTTTAAAGTAAGCTAGAGAGAAGAAAATGTTATTAAGAAAATAATAACAAAGATAAGACATATTTACTATCCTTTAAGTGGAAGTGGATCATCATAAAGGTCTTCATCTTCATCATCTTCACACTGAGTAGGCTGAGAAGAAGGAGGAAGAAGAAGGGTTGGTCTTGCTGTCTCCAGGATGTCAGAGGCAGAAGAGGTGGAGGAGGTGGAAGGGGTGGCAGGAGAGACAGGCACACTTGGTGTAACATTTCTTGAAAAAAATCCATGGATAAGTAGACCCACACAATTCAAACCTGTGTTGTTCAAGGGTCAACTGTATAAATTATTACATGTATATGTAATTGTATATATTATATTGATGAGAAGAATTGTAAGAATACACATTAAGTATGTTACAGCAGATGTCTATGGGGCAAGAGAATGAGAGAGGAGCTTAGGGACCAAATGAGAAAATTAGATGAAACAGAAGAGAGGCTTGAGCCAAGCCAACCTGTGACCTAGTGGGCCATGAACAAGGACCACAGTTGACTCAACTCTGTGTATTTGACCAAAATCAAAAACGAAGAAACACATAAAGACTTTGTAGCTATAGTTACTGACATTAGGAACAATGAATACGCAGCCATATCTAAAGAGAAAATTCATTTGAAGAGAAAGGAAATGATATTTTTAAAAGCATAGCAAAAAAATATAGACTGGTGATATCCCTAAACCATAATTTTAACCACAGTTAAGTAGAATTTAGAAATCTTTAAAATCTTATGCAGAAATTTTTCATTTCTAAAACTAATTTATGGGTCTGATGGTATTTAAACATATGAAGAAAGCAAATCAAACCAAGGGAAGACTATCTGAACAGTCCCGCAGACTATCTGAACAGTTCACTGCAGCAACAGTGCTCACATGGCACATTTGTATCTAACTTACAAAATCAGGATTGGCACTAAGATGCCCAGCACCACCTGGAAGAGGCAACTACATCAGGCAACAGTGTCATTACCTTGCTACATGTGTGCAAGGATTAAGCAGCTGAAAGGAAAAAGAAACATACGTGTGTATGTGTGTGTACACATATATAGAGAGAGATTAAAATATACATATATTTGTGTGATTTGTGTGTGTATATATATATACACACATTTATGTGTGTGTGTGTGTGTGTATGTGTGTGCTT
Source organism: Rhinopithecus bieti (assembly GCF_001698545.2). Lineage (NCBI taxonomy): Eukaryota > Metazoa > Chordata > Mammalia > Primates > Cercopithecidae > Rhinopithecus > Rhinopithecus bieti. The sequence continues at coordinate 463,347 of NW_016814250.1, forward strand.
CTCTCTCTCTCTCTGTGTGTGTGAATAAATGAGAAATTCTATTCCAACAACCTGGCTCTTTCAGGCAAAATGATGGGGTATGATCTGAATGAAGACTATGTCATGTCCCCAGTTCACTATAAATGGATCAGACATAGTTACATTGCACATCCTCTGATAAGTTTGCAGAATTCTATGAAAGGTAAACTGCTTTGTTAAAGACGAGTCAAGGCACTTCTGAGTGATCCATATAGTCACTCAACAAGATGTTAAAATGGAAAGTAGACAATTTCAATGACTTTTCTCATTGTAGTTTCTTTGAAAATACTTCACAACTATTTCAATTTCCAGTGAAAATAGGTACACATTGATTATATAATTATAGTTATAAAACTAATAATACATCGTTTAGATAATAGAATATTTAAAATGGTTGTATCTTCATTGCTAAGAAAGTTGGATTAAATACTGTGCAAAATTCAGGATCAATTTGTTTTATCAGCAAATATGTCAACATTATCCCTTTAAAAATCCATTATCTTTACCCATCTTACCATTACTTATAACAATGATTGCATGAAATTGTGTTGGTAAATTACTGAAGCCATGTAAATGTCAATAATTATAAATAAAGCTAATTTTCATAGCTAAGAACAATAATAACTTATTTGAGGATAACCCAAGTCCATCAACCATATGATCATCCCAACATTGCAAAAAGTTACTGAATGGAGAATTTTACCCAAAAGATTATACATAAAAAATGACTGAAATCAACTACTGTAAAAGTTGGCCAACAAATTAATGCCCCCAAAACTCTCCCTCTAAGCTAGTCATGGAAGCTACACAATAAGAAACAATATACAATAATATACACCAGCTTAAAAGTCCCAAAGATACATAAACTGTAAAATGTGCGTTTTAGGAAATGAAAATGGCAATGGTCCAAAGTATCCATCTCATCATCTCAAACAAACTGCTTGATAAAAACTGTAGATCAAATCACTATATTCATGAGTGACTGTAAAGCCATATTTTAAACCTTGGCATATGTAGATGAAACCATAGTTAGAGGAATTAAGAAATTTGCTTCCTATTGTTTAACATTTCCCTGTTAGGAGATCATCACAAATGGTGAGAAAGAAAAATCTAAAGATGTATAACATGTTATCTATTTTTATGACTATAAAATTGTGCACAGACCAAGCAAATCCCCAGAGATTTAAATGGTCACACCAGACATTTTATCTGAAATTTCTACAACAAATGACCACCTTAAAAGTTCTCAAAAATACTGAAAAGTACTGAATAATTTTTGTTGGTTTTTTTTCCTCTCCCTTTTGCAACAGAATGAGGAAATGAAGCATTTTTCTTGGACACTGAGTATAATTATAACTAATCATCTCCTTCTCCTTGGAGCAACATTCGTTGACGTTCCTTCATTTTAGGGTGGCTGGCTGACACAATTCAAATATAATTACTCTTCTTGCATGATAAACTCCAGCACCGTGAGCAAATACAGTATGTCTCATTGTCAAGTATGGCTAGACAGCCACGGTGTAATATAGACCTTTCAAGCCCTGGTGTAGCCCCCTGCCTTTGAAATCTGTGTGAGATGACAAAACTGACTTTCATTTCCCTTGGACTTTCTCAAGGTATCCTTATTAAGAAAAAAAAAAAAAAGCCTAAAACCCATAAATTTAATCTACTGCCTGCCAATCACAATGGTTTCTGCTGTCAGACATTCATGATACATAACCACAAAATTTAAATGTTATTGTTTCATACAAGAAGAAAATGTTGCTCATGACTACCCTCAAATAGTCATGTGACAACTCAGTGCGTTTCCTTTGTTTCCCTCCTCCACCTCTGAACAATAGCAGGCGCAGGAAACATGTAACTGATGGACCACATATGGAAGGAGCTACGCAATAATAAACTCTAAAGAAGGTCATTGTTCCTACCTATCATATAAAAGAGACAATTGCAGATGAGCAAAAGTTTGTTTCCCAGCATGTATTTCATTTCAGATTAATAGTGATGCTTACTTTATTCTCAAATAACTTCCACTTTAAAAAAAAAAATCAAACCATAAGTGGATGATCATTGGAATACAACTTTCACCAACTTTAAAAAAAGAAATAGTAATAATAACAACATCGCACAGTCATGAAAGTTGAATTTCAGAAAGAAAGGCTTGAAACTTAAAATGAAAATTTTCAATACAGCCAACGGCCCCAAGGAGCAAGGTTTTCATTAACATAGAAAACCACATAGCTTTCTCTTACATTTACTGATTAGCATTTTTTTTTTCTTTAAAGAAAAAAGTTATGGATGGCCACAGATATAAACTTGACATCATTTTGCCCCTTATTGGATTAAAATGAATTTAATAATGTAGTTTTTACTTACTATTTTCTAGGATAGTGTTTTCACGATGGGCCAGGCAATTTGTAGGGCTTTTTGTTTTCGTTTTGTTTCCGAATATAAGAGAACTCTCTTTTTCTGAATGTGTCGCACTGTAAATGGAACTGTATCACATCACTATCTGCATGCTTATCTTAGTCTGCTACTGGGGACAATTACAGGCTGCTGGATCTTTATTCCTTGACATTCTAAAAACTATATAAAGTAAGCATCAACTGTTTCCATTAGCAATGACCAGACTTAGCAGATGAAGAATCAGATTCTGACAATGGGACTCTTGTTTCTTGGATGAGGAAACACACTGGCTCAGCACATCAGCAGGACTCATTTCTTCATGATACGAAACAATGAAATGGAAATACAGTTATATCAAATAGAAAACAAAACCTTTATTTGCTCTACACATATGAGCAAATGCTCAGCAATTTTTGCTTCCAAAATAGGCAGAATTCTACTACACAATTCAGTGGGAGAAAGGTTCGCTCTAGCCACTCAGAAGTGATGAATATATGTGGCTGGCAGCAATCGAAGGCAATCTATATATGAAATAAAATGAAACCTTTGACCATTGTAATTTGCCACAGCTAACCAGCTTGTTGTAAGAAAATGGAGCTATAAAAAATGCACATATATATACACACACATATATATTAAAAGCAAACAGAAAAGCATACTATAGGGAGTTGGACTGAACATATTTACAACAACCTAGGAGACTCACATTAAACACTGGCAGATTGGGTCCTCTGAAGTACACAAAGAGGGACACCTATCTCCTTATTTAACAAGGACATTCTATTAGGGAAAGTCTGATCATGGGCAAAGTTCTTTGTTATCCATGGAACACTGTGTAACCATTTTAGCAATCGGCAATGCAGTCTCACTAAAATACCTCTATAGCTTTCTTCTATTCTTGCGCAAGTCTTGCACTGAAGCCTTTTCAACAGCACCCCATATTCAACTTACCTTTTCCTTTCCCTGGGAAACAGGACTCTACCACTCTGAAAACCATCTGCCTCACTGGCCTAATTCAGAGTATTCACCTGATCCACAATATTTGTCTCTGAGATGCATTTATATCTAGAATTCTTTAGGTACACTGCCCAAATGCATAAGTCATTTAGAAATCAAAACAAAATAAACAAACAAACCCACCGTGGGGATCACAAAACATATTTGCCTTAACATTCTTCTTAAAAGTTTAGTGAAAGGAAAGAAAGAGACATGAATCTGTGATCCAACTCCTTTACCAGTTACTCATTATGAGAGCACACCCAGTCATCCCTCTGCTCTCCTCTATCACTCACATAGCTTAGTGCCAAACCCTAATAAGCCCTGACTTCACTCCACTGACCTACTACCCACAAAATGTCTAAAACTCAGCAATTTGAACTAAAGTGAACTGGTTATATAAGTGCAGCTCAAGTCCAAAAATGAAATAAAAACAAACAAAACAAGAAAAGGTGACTGAGAGATTTGCATTTGGCTTGCCATGTTGCTGCTTCTACTCAAAGGCTGAGCATTCTTCGCCTTGCGTATTTAAATATGCATCAGCTCAGAAGAAGTTACACAATGTTTCCATCAGCAGAAGATATGGCACTTAGAGAAAGCATCAGGAAAATAAAAACTACAGACAAAATAGGGTGTATTTGCATATTTCACTTGAAATTAGGCTACGCTGCAGCATATTGGAAACTCATATGCATTGGATGTCAGCTGAGTTACTTTTCTTTCCCCCCAAGGTGACATTGGTGCTTGTCTTACCAAATATGATGCAACTGACAAGTGTTTTCATGTAAGGAAGATATATGCCTCCCATCACCTTGTCAAGCTGAGTGAAGGCAAACTCCAGCACATCCTTTCACAAGTGATTAGGTGGTCGGAGTCATTAAAAGTCATAAAGTTAGACTGCAGCAGTGTGCCATGCATATATATGAACTCATCCAAAGCTGTCCTCCTTGAAGCAGGTGATAGCTCTCAACTTTGCCTCTGACCGACTCATAAATTCTTGGCTGAGCTTTCTTTCTCTTAGCATACCTTTGAAATTATACTGAACAGTAAATGCTGCTTTGGCCAGTCTCATTGTCTCCTGCATTCCCGGCCAAGCCTCTAACCACTGGAGGTCCACACATCTGATTTTTTAGTTCACTAACACAAAATAAACAACTGACTGGCATTACTTATTCTTCCACAGCACTTTTAAAATTAATTTTCAAAATACTTTAAAACTCCCATCAATCACTCTACTTTAAAATTTTCTAAAACGGCAACAACAACAACAACAACAACAACAAAATAGTAGTAGTATTAATTCCACAAAATTAGAAAATCAGGCACAAAGAGTTGAAGTGGTATTATCAAGAGTCTGAACCATTACGGCTAATTGGAGATCACAACAGAGTTTAAATTATTATGTTAGAAAGATCTACAGTCTTCCCATTTTATCACTTCCCAGCCTTATTTCCCAGAAAAAAAATCTGATTTTCTAGAAATATGATTTTAGTCATACCTGAGAGAATAAAAACTTTTAAACACACCATTTTACTCACAAATTCCACTTTTAAGACTCTGTTCTAAAGAATTAGTTGTACACAGGCAAAAATGTATGCACAAGATGTTCAATGCATCATTATTTATAATTAACAACTGCAAACAATCTAAATGTCCAAAAATAGGGGGGCTTTGAGATTCTTTGATTAAATATTATAAATTCTAAATATATATCTGAGGAATTTTTAATGCTAAGAGAAATAATCATGATGTTCATGAAAAAAAAAACAAAGCAAAACACTTAAGGATCTCAACCATGCTACATATGTAAATACCCAGAGGAAAAAGGACTAGAAAAAATTACAACAGAATGCTGAGAGTATTTACCTGGTTGTCTGAGAGTAAAAGGTAATTGTAATGTTTTTTTAAATATGTATGGATTTTCCAGATTTTCTGCAATGAGCAACATTTACTTTTATAATTGAAAAAGAGAAAATAGAACATTGAACTTCCTCAGTGGGTATATCAGTCCCCACATTTTATAGGTCTCTTGCAAATTACCTCAACAGAGTACCCAATATTAAGCAATCTAAATGCTTTCTAAAATGTATTACAGCAATGGAGTCACTCAGTGCCTGCCCTGACCATATGAACTGTGTCTCATTACGGATCTGATGTAGTGGCTGATTAATTTTTAAGACCCAATACCTGATGAATCTTAATGGGCCAGAGTGCCTTTCCTAGAATAATTTCATTTCCCAACAAAGCACCAAGAAGTTTATTCATTCAGCATAGACTGGGTGCAGTCATGACCGAACAGAGTGGCAAAGAGGGAGACAGCAGTTGCAAGACTACCTTCAAACTCTACAACCTGAACAAAATAATGTTGGGCTTCACCACAGCAATTAAGGAAAACTTCTCAGGCTAATGGATGAGACATAAGTCAACTCATTTCAGCCTTCGCAAAGGTCATGAAAAGAAAACTTTTTAACCATCAGACATTTAAAAAGATGTAAGCCAAGACTGGGATGCCTGTGCCCCGTGTCATCCTTTATAACACATTTTCTATTGTTCTAAGCCAGTAATAAAACTGAAAAGGGCCATGCTGTGGACTATATTAATATGATCAAAACACAAAGTGCCTACACAGAGAACGTACACGTATAAGGAGCATGATTCTTTTCACAAATAATATGACTTTAATTTTCTGGCCTCCATCATTATCGTTATATGGAACAGGCATTTTAAAAGTCATTTCTTGCTCAGTACTCTATAGTTGAAGTCTGTTAAATACTCAAACATATAAACTACGTGGCTGAGAAACTTTTAGAGAGATTAGGATAGAGGAAAAGAAAGTTAACGAGAGAGAAAAAAAAAAAAATCTGAGTCCTCTGTGTCAGGTCAACAGTACTTCTCCCCAGGATCAGATAGGGAAGAAATCCTCAGGTAAGCTACTCTTACCCAGAAGGAAGCCATGTTGATTTTATACCCATACAGATCCTGCTCCTGAATTCTCCTTAAAAGAGACAAAGAATCAGAAGTCACTCTGAAGATTTGCTACTGATTCCCATGTAATCTCATCACTTGAACGATCTCTGTGAAAACAAGTTTGTTTTTAAAATATTATTTTATTGAACTAAAAGACGTTCCCCCAACTTTTATTAATACAAGTTATATTCAAATCCAGCCCATAATAAAGTCCTGTGAGTCTGTCTGCTTCCTAGCATCCCCGTTCATTCACTTTGAAGCACAGGACTAATAAATAGTTAAATCAACAGAAGCTGAGAATAAACAAAGAAAATAATAAGATTCTTAGATCATCACAAAGATGAACAATTCCTGAAAAATATTCAAGTTAATAATATAGTTGATTATTCTGGTTAAGAATAATCAGAAGAATGAGTTCTCTTTATTTTGGTTTTTATGCTATTTTCTCATTTTAAAAAGTAATACAAGGCAGAATAAGTTTCAAAACAAAGAAAGAAATCGAAAATAAAATTTTCCCCAAACATGCTACAAAGAAATCCACCATTCTATTCAAGAGTCATTATTTCTTTTAAACTTTTTGTAATATACCAGGACAACTGGTCAACAAGCATATATGTAATTTCATCATATGTATATTCTATAATCCATTTAATCACTCAACTTAATTGTTGGACACCATAAGGGGATCTTATTTTCCACGATTATTACTTCTACAATAAAAAATCCTGGAATATAATTCTTTCTGCATGTTTGTGATTGTTTTTCTCTTTAAAGTAAATTCAAAACAGTAAAATTATTGAGTTCAAAGAGTATGAGCCTTTCAAGCCTTTTAAAATATATTGCTGAATTGTCCTCCATAAATTCTGTTGCAATTTACACTCCCAAGAGCAATGATTGTGAAAATGTCTTTCAAAATAGTCCTGCTAATCTTCTCTTTGTTTTAAAACAATAGGTTAGCTATGGAGAAAGGTACAGTAAAAGCTGAAACAGCATCCTATCTATTTAGAAATTATTTATGTCTTCACATACACTCGAAGAGAGTGTGTATATTTATAGTGAGAGCAATATTCACTTCAAATGACTGCATCGTATAAGGCTTTTGAAAAGCATCACTGGCCACACACATTCACTTATTTCTATTCGAAGGACAAGGAAATGCACCTTTGGATTTATTCCATCTCCGGCCTGTGAATTTTAAAACCCAATTATTTGCACTATTCGAAATGACTTTGGATATCTAACCAGATAGAGGCATTAACAAAATCTGTGTTTATTGCATCATATACATAGAGGGAATTTAACCAGCTTAAAAAAGGTAAGATTTAAAGGGGGTGAAGAACAGGCTCACAAGTGAGAGTGATATTAGACAATAATGTTCCTCATAGCAAACTTTCTGCGTGTCAAAAGCATCAAAGAATTAGTGGGAACCAAGATGGCAGGGTTTTACTTCATAGAACAGGGAATATAGACAGAATAACAAAGGAGAAAGCAATAAAAAGAAAGGAAGGGCAGATAAGCTAGGTTACATCAGTGCAACTTCCCAACTCTGCCAAGCCAGAAAGAATAGGTGAGCTTTTCATAGGTGAGTTTCCAAATCTGAAATATGCCCAAAGTTACTCTTGTTCCAGTGCCTCTCGGGAAGATGTTAGGTAGAGCTGAGCCATGGCTACTGAGGGAGCATGGTGACTCTCTGTTGTAACCTACTCAGTCTCCACAAAAGGTTTATCAACAGCCTTAAGATGCACAACATGTACATGATCACTCCCACCATCTAAGTCATCAATGTTGCCCTCAGGTGACATCTCAGAGCCATTCCCTAAATAACAAAGCTAACCGGATGAATCACAGATTTGTAACTGCAATGAACAAGGACTCTTCAGTACCTCTGAAGATCAAATACCTTTCAGGGGATTTATGTACATTATTTTCTTATCCTGCGCACATATACGAATTGTCTTACTGAATCAAAGGCACTGACATGATAAACAAAACACTCAGATTTGTTTGGGGTCCCTGGCCATCAACAAAAATGCTCCAAATTGAGATGCCCTGTTTACCGATCAACATATTATGAAACCTTCACAAAAACTTTTCTAAAACTTCTGAAGGTTGATTAAAACCTTTTAGTTGGATATTTCTGACAGACTATTAAGAATGACTACATATGTATTAAATTTATAAAGACCATTGCAGTCTAAAAGAGAAAACAATAGAAAAGCCTAATCCTGGGATTCAGGGGATGAAATGAAAAACAAGAACCCCTTGCACTAGCATCTGTCTGTCTCAATCTCTCTCTTTCCTCTCTCCTCTTGGTCTGCCTGATCCTCTAACTCAAAGCTAATGTTTCGTCTTTAGATGGAAATCCATCCATGTTCTGTAGATGCTAAACTGCCAATAAAATCATACATGTGAGGAAGCTGTTACCGAAACTCAATCCCAAACCCAAATCTTACAAGAGACTCAAGTTGGCCTTAAAATTAAGCAAATGTGTGAAGCCACAAAATTGGCTCTTAATTGCAGTCTTTCCAGAGAGGGTTATTTTCTAACAAAGTTTCCCAAATCAAAATTCAGCTATACTCCCAGTATATTCTTTTAGGGAACCAGTCTTTGATTAAATTCTGAGAGTGATCATAGCAAAAGAGTTTGTTCTAAACAGTAGTGACTCTTGTTTGAAATTACATATTTAAACCTCAAAGAATACACCATAACTCATACCACTGCCACAGTGGTTGTCACTCCTTTATTGGCCAAGTAACAGAGTCAATTAAAAAAGTGACATTATTGGCTCTATTATTCAAATGTTTCTGCTGCCCTGAGAACATCATTCCATCTTAAGAGTCTACTGTATTGACTACAATATTTGTACTCAATCATTGTCATTTTGGTAAATTCCCTCCATCTTCCTGGCAGGATACATTTAGAAGGACCCTGATATTTTCATTCTTAAAGCCACCTTTTACAATATTGAGATAAAATATACTCATTTTCCTGAAGCTTTCATTCTAAGGACTGCAAATTTTCTAGTGAAAGATACTCTTTAAAGAAACCAAGTAGCTTATATTTTCCTCAAACATGACAAGTCATTGAGTTGCAGTAAATAAATAATATGGAATCTAGTTTCATAAGCAAAATTGATTTTAACTCAGTTCTTGAACTATGCCTGAAAATAAAGTGTACTATTTAAAGAGAGCTTGTGAAATTCCAGGAATGTTATACATTAGTGAACAATTCAGAACTACATGTGTAAAGATGCAATTAACTTGCTGAATAAATGAAAAACAGATTTTCCTTCAATTACTTTTCTCTACAAAGTAACTCTGGGGTGATCATTCCCAAATTCAGAAAAACACTAGCAGTTCTGTCTTAAGCGTACTGTTCTAAGTGGGGTCCCACTCTAATCCTTGCCTCCTACTTACTCCCTCCAACTGGCCAAGGAATCTGGACTGCACAGGCACCGTGATGAAGAAAAGGAGGTAGGGCCTAACCGAATGACGGGGCTGTCGGGGCTGTTGCAGAGCAACGTGAACAGGGCGCCGGCTTCCCTTCTTTGCTCATTTTCCCTTTCCAACTGAGGTGATCCTTGTTAGGCCTGAGGTCTTAAGAGGAAACAATTAGGACAAGAAACTTCCCTTCACTTCAAGGAACTCTGATAGAATGGGCCCAAAGGAGCCCTCAAAGCATGAGCCTTTCCTGTACTAGTAATTCTGGAAATTCCTTCTAAGAGAAAAGGAGGCATTGTCTCCACAAAGCCAGTCAAAATGGCCAACACATTCTTCCTTTTATGAATCTCTGCTATCTTCTCTGCTAATCTCACTGCAGCACTTCATAGGCTTTGTTATTCTGACGGGAAAAACTAACTATACTTAGGGTAATGAAAGGCCACTGTTCAAAGAATTACAAGGAAGCAGAGCCTTGATCTCATATAGTAAATCAGCTCAGCTAAATTCTACAGTTAATTAACAGATTTTTAATTCTCAATCCTCTGGTCATCTCAAATCCCTTCACCTAGGCCCCTTCATACATCCATCATAGAATGTTAGGGACTTGGGCTTGAGTCAAGAAATCAGTATCCAATCCCAGTTCCATCACTTACTTAAAACCTGTTATATTAACCATGTTTTTTTTTAATTTTCTATATTCTGATTCTTTGACATGTAGGGTCCCACTGATCCTGGACAGTCTGTCCCTCACAGAGCTAGCTATTCAGAGATGGTAAACGTGAGAGTTTGCTTTTCAAATGCAAACCAACCAATCTAGAGCCCATATACCCAACCACCTCCTTGACTGGGCTGTCACACTCCAACTGCCCTAATCACCCCAGGGCCAGGTACCAGACAACCAGGGACAGTCCCTGTACCCAAAAGCCCACTGAAATCATTCAAACCAGCCAATCCTAAGCCTGTTTACCCTGCCTTCCTTCCCACCCCTTCCTTCCCATGGAAACTACAATACTGGCCCTTGCTCATAATTTCTTCTGTCCCTCTGCCTCCTAACGGGATGTAGTGCTTCCCCATGTAACCCCCAACGGTGTGGCATGCCACTTCTCTTGGAATCTATGAGTATAGCAAACTATCTTTTCAACAGCAGTCACCTCCTGGTCTGTTGCTTTATTAGGCCTAAATAACAATAAAACCTATGTTGAAACAGCTCTGTGACCTTGGAAATGGGGCAGAACTTCTCCCTTCATGTCTTCCTCAGGAAAAAGAGGACAATATTCCTTGTCTAATAGGGCTCCTGTGAAGACAAGCTAAAATAATATATGGCATATACTTAGTATGTAGTAAGTGCTCAATAAATGCTGATGCACCAAGTTAACAGACAAGGAAAGCAGGATTTTGAGATAATTCATTCAAAGCTACATATCTAGGAAACTGTAAAATCTAATGATATCCAGATAAGTCTGGCTCTAAATCCCTTTGTTTTTATATCATACTACCTCTCCCCTGTTAAACCTAGGCCCTCTCCTATTGCACTTTGAACCTCCAGTATAGTAGTAAACACTTATTGCATTTTACAGTCACGTACAAGTACACCAGGAAGATAGCATGTGCTTTATAAACTGAAAGGATGGGCGTGGTGGCTCACGCCTGTAATCCTAGCACTTTGGGAGGCGAAGGCAGGCAGATTACCTGACATCAGGAGTTTGAGACCAGCCTAGCCAACATGGTGAAACCTTGTCTGTACTAAAAATACAAAAATTAGTCAGACATGGTGGCAGGTGCCTGTAGTTCCAACAACTCAGGAGGCTGAGGCAGGAGAATAGCTTGAACCCAGGAGGTGGAGGTTACAGTAAGCCAAGATTGTGCCACTGTACTCTAGCCTGGGTGACAGAGTGAGACTCTGACTCAAAATAAATAAATACACTGAAAGAGAGAAAGAGAGAGACAGAGGGTTACAAGGAAAGAGGGAGGGAGACAGAAAGAAAGAGACGAAGGAAGCAAAAAGGAAGAAAGAAGGGAAGGAGGGAATACAGGAAGAAAGGAAGAAAAGAAGAAAGGAAAAAGAGACAGACAGACTTCTCTCTCTCAGGAACACCAATTATTTGTTTCCTGGTTACTTTCTTGCTGGGTCCCAAATCTATCCTCAGAGAAAGGAAAAATCACTTTATCTTTAGTTATAAAAATTTCCAATCCAGAAACATTTGCCCAGTTACAGGAATTTTTCTCTATTAGTCTATCTTTTTTATGGACCCCAAATTTCTAATTAACAACTTCTGCCAAGCTTCCTCCTCCCCTAATCTCTAACTGGCAAATATGTTTTTTAAAAGCTGCCTTCTGCAAACACTTGAGGTCAATTCTGAATTCTCCATGCCTCCAAATCCTTGCATGTATTCTTTGATTATCACTTCTCTTTCTTCTTTCCTTCACTTCTCTTTCTCCTGAGTCACATATCTGGGCTTCTCAGCTTCAAGTGGCCCAGAGATGTCAAGTTAATGTTTTATAGCTTCCCTGTCTTCACAGAACAAACATTAGCTATATAAAGCTTTCATCACTCTTGACCCAAACTGGAAAAGAAGTATTCTCAAAACCACCTATAACCTCAACTGGCGATTTTTTTTTTTAACCTTGCAGCAGAAATTGCCAACTTAAATGCCTCCAGGAGTAGCAGGAAGGTCCTGTGAATGTGTGGGAACTGTCAGAGTCTGGAGAGCACATGGTCCCTGAGCAGCTACTCTGCTCCAACTGGTAGCTTCATGCCAAGAGAGCCCATGTGGCCAGATCACCCACATTTTCAAGGAAAGCCTTAAAAATCTGTATTTTTATGTGAAGAAACTCCCTACATTTAAAAGTTGCTAATTAATTCAATTTAGTCCAAATGAAAATGATTCTGTTAGTTTAGTATGAAGTCTCCACCTTAAGGCTTTTCTCCTAAGACATTTTAGAAGAATTCTTCAAATGTGTGGCTAGAGAACATAGCGTTTTTTCTGGGAAAGAATGACATGGAAGATAGTTCATTTTATTGGAAGGTAATGGAATGTTTAATGCCATAAAATCTTACAATCTGGGTGAAGTGAATTATATTAAGTGGGGAAAAGGAAGTTACAAATGTTGGTTTTTTCGCCTTCTTAAACGTCTCTCCTCCATCCACTTCTACTTACTCTCACTGTCACCAGCCTCACATGGGCTACCAATACTTCTTACCTGAAGAGTGCCCTACCCCTACCACATAGGTGCACGGGGCAACACGTAGAGTACTGTTTTATGTTTTACATAAAATTAGCAGATAATTTGCATCATATATATCATGAGTACAATATAATTTCACTAAGTGCATGTATATTTTTGTCCTTTATGCTGATATTAATTAATTTCAGAACTGAAATTGAAGATTCTGATTGTTTTGAATTAAAAATAATACTTGAAGCTTTCTCCATTTTTTTCTTTCAAAATGCATACTACATACATACATACATAGAAAACACAGGAATTCAATCGGCCGAAATTAAACTTTAAAAACAAAGTTTATTTTCAATCACTTAGATCAATATAGATCTTCTAAGGTCAGACTTAGCACATCACAGTTCCCTGTGATTCATAGGGGAAGCCAAATCTTGGCAGGGATTTTATGAACATTACTAAAGTATTAGGCCTAGGATTTGACATCTCCTTTCAATTAGCAAGAAAATACTTTCTAGATTTTTAATCAAACTTTATCCTGCTAATGGCAGAAAATGTTCTTAAGTATTTAATTATACTCTTAGTAATATCATGATTCCTCTGAATAGAACAATATATCGAAGTATAATCTCCAAATCTGATACAGCATTAGAGACAAGGGCCAAATCCTGCTAAACCTAAATTTTACAATATTTACATTCAGGTAAGAATGATTTTCTAAATTTTAATTCATTTCTATCGCCCTGTCCGATTTCTTGAAGGAATGACAGCAAAGGCATATTTTTGATATGATAATTCAATATATTGCTATAGTTTGAATGTCTGTCACCACCAAAGCTCATGTTGAAATTTGTCATTGTGATGGTATTGGGAGGTGGGATCTCTTAGAGGTAGCACTCTCATGAATTGACTAATGCCATTATTGCGGGAGTGGGTTTGTTATTGCAGGAATGGTTTTGCCCAATCTTGCTTTCTCTCACTTGGTTTCTTTCACCACATGATGCCTTCCACCATGTTATGATAAAGCAAGAAGGTCCTCCCAAGATGCCAGCACCTTGATATTGGATCTCTCAGCCTCCAAAACTATGAGACAATAAACTTCTGTTCATTATAAATTACCCAGTCTCAGATATTCTGTTATAGCAGCACAAACAGACTAAGACATATATCTATCTATGTTTTAGCCTCTATTAGCCCTTGAAAAACAATCTTCATAAATTCATTAATCACAGATAAATTTCCTTGAGTTTTTATCTTTTAAAACTAGAAAGCCCTAATGTTATATCATATGCATATTCTCTATTGCCATTATGATTTCTTAACAGATAGAAACCAGAACTGCATAAAATAGTACAGAGGTTGGTTAACTTCATTTTTGAAAATTGAATAAAAATGTTCAGTTTGTTGTCAGTAGTCTTCTACATATTATTAATCATTATGGCCAGAGCACACACTTCCCAGGAACTAAATTTCTCTCACTATTTAACTTAAAGAATCAGCTGGGGGAAAAAAAAAAACTGATCTTAGGGACTATAACATATGAATATGTGTTCAAGTGAATATCTATTGGAGCTTGTTATGTAACCTACATGATAAAATCTTGGAGAGATAGTATCAGCAAAAATGGCAGAGTTAGGACTTAAAAAAATTCTCTCTTCCATAAAAGCAATGAGAAAACTGGCAAAAATGATCAGAATCAGCTTGCTCAGAACTCTAGAAATTAGTCAAAGGTTTGCAGAAACCTGGGGAGCATTTATTTGGGAAAAAAATGAAAAAGTTTGAATCTCAGTAAAGAGCAAGCTTTGTAGCATTTTAACTTGTCCTGTCCAATCCTCTCCTCCACAGCTCTGAAGTAGCTTTGAAAACCAACAGCCTGCAATCACAGTGAAAACCAGTAAGCTGACAGCTGCCAGAGAGGGAAAAATAGTGTTGAAGCTTCTTTAAAGGCTCATTTTCAAAGCACTATCATTATTTTGCCTATCTTATGGTCCCTGGAAGACCCTATACCCACAGCTGTCTGTTTTTGACTTGACCCAGAGCTTATTCAGTTTCCCCAGGAGCATTTTCCAAAAACAATTAGTGACAATTAAATAACGTTCTGGCTGTATGAGGCAATGGGTAACAGTTGGGGCAAACAATAAGCTAACCAAAATGCTGAAAAGGAAAGCCTGGGGAAGTAGATACCCACAAAGGTATTGAAAAGCTTCAACATATTTCTTGAAATCTAGAAGGTAACATGATGCACAGAGTTGTGCACATGCCCATGTCTGTGCACACAGTCAGAAGAGACCTGAGAAAGCCCTGAGCTGTCACTTTGGGCTGACTTGGAAGCTCTGCAGAAGTAAGAAGGCCTTGCTAAGTGTTGAAGGTATGTCCCAACATATACACAAGGCCCTTTCCCAAGATAGGAAAACATTGATTTCAAGTGCTTAAGAAAATATCTATCCAATCTTTAACTGACCACTAAGCTAACAAACTAATTAAGCAGAGACTTCAGTTGCCACATATAATAAAGAATATGGATTTTGTAGAATTCTTTCAGAAAAAACACTAAGTAAAACAACATCTCCTCCTCCTTGGACATGGGGTCATCTGATTTTCATATTTGCTACATCATATTATTTTAAATATTCAGTTTTCAAAAAAAAAGTTACTAGACATGAATAAAAGAAAGTATGCTCCATACACAGGGTAAAAAGCAATCAATAGAAAAGTCTCTGAGGAAAATCAAACATTGTACTTATTTGACAAAAGCCTGTAAATAATCTATGTTAAGTGTGTTCAAAGAATGAAAGACAACAATACCTAAAAAAAGATATCTCGTCAAAATGTAAAATATCAATAATAGATGAAAAATTACTTCATACCCAGAAATTCTAGAGTTTAGAATATAACAACTGAAATGAAACATTTACTAGCATAGCTCAGCAGCAAATGTGACCATGGGGATAAAAGAATCAACAAACCTGAAGGTATGTCAATGGAGATTATTCATTATTAAGAACAGAAAGAAAAAAGGAAAAATGAATGGACTCCTAGTTTGTGTTTATCTGGTGATATCTTAATATTCCTAGATAAAGTGTACCAACTTCGGTGTAATGGGAGTACAAGAAGAAGGGGAGAAAGCAAAAGGTTCAAAAATATTATCTGGAAAAAAAGGCCAAAGCTCAAAATGGATTTAAAAAATAATCTGCATATCCAAGAAGTTTAATGAAACCCAAGTAGGATAAATTCAAGGAGACCCACATGAAGACATACTATAATCAAATTGTTGACAAAGATGAAGAACCTTGAAAACAGCAACAGCAAAGTGACTCATTACATACAAGTAATCCTTAACAAGATTAACAGCCAATTTCTCATTACACACCATGGAAGTTAAAATGGATGACATGTCTAAAGTGCTGAAAAAAATATTGTCATCAAAAATTCTATATCCAGAAAATCTATCCTTCAAAACTTAAGGTGGAGAGATTAAGATATCCCCAGATAAACACAAACTAAGAGCATCTATCACTTAGAAGCCTGTCCTATAAGAAATACTAGAGTCCTTGGAGTAACTCAAATCTAATGAAGAAAGAAAAAGCACTAGTAAAAGTTATTACATAAATAAATGTATGCATTTATCTCATAAATATATGTATATTTTGTTTATAACTATTTTCTAGTATCTGATTTAAAAGAAAATTGCATTTTAAAAAATTAAAAAGAAAAATTTTATAAAGCAATAAATCTGTATAGAGGGGCACACACTGTATAAAAATATAATTTATATGAAAATAACAGCACAAAGATGGTGAAAAATCAAAGCCATATAGGAGCAAAATTGTTATATACTATTGTAATTAGGTTGGTATTAATCCAAACTCGGTTGCTATAAGTGAAGATGTTAATTATAACACCAGGGAATAACTAAGAAACTAACAACCAAAAATCAGTAAAATAAATGACAAGGGAATTAAAATTGCACACTAGAAACTTTTTCTTTTAGAAAAAAGGCAGTAATGGAGAAATAGAGGAACATAAAAAGGCATACACATGTAGAAAACAAACAGCAAAATAGTAGATTTAAGTCCTACTTTATAAGTCCATATAAAGGAATATTATTTAGCCATAAGTAATGAAGTTCTGATTCATGCTACAATAGGGATGAACCTTAAAAACATGATGTTAAGTGAAGGACATCAGATTCAAAAGGTCACATATTTTTATTTGTATGAAATGTCCAGAATAGTCAAATCCATAGAGATAGGAAGAAGTGGAAAGTGACTGTTTATAGATACAGAGTTTCTTCTCGGGGTAATTAAATGTTTTGGAATTAGATAGTGTTGATGGTTGTACAACTTTGTGAACATACTAAAAGCCACTGGATTGTACATTTCAAAAGAGGGAACTATGGTATGTGGGTTGTATCTCAATGAAAAAAAATCATGGAATCAGGGACCATTTTATTATCCTCCAGAGAACCTATCTCAGGATGTGATCTATGAGTGTTTGTTGAATAAAAAGACTGTTTAGTGACAATACTAATATTAGAACATGACCTGTACTAAATCTACAAAAATGAGAGCTGGAAACTCAGACCTGATCAATATTTCTCCAGTGCTTTCTTTGGAAATGGTTCAATAATTTCAATAACATTTCTCACTTACATAGACAGAAAAGCCTCTGGAGTGGACCTATCAACCAAAAATTTGATATTTATGAGTACCTATCACTGTTTTTTTAATTCTATTTTCTGTCATCATACTGAGTAAAAGCCATCTTCATGCAGTTAGCCCATCCCACTCTCTAGCCTCTTATTTTATTAATTGCTTCAACTCCAATATGTTTCCAATAGCATTCATCATGAGCCACCATCTACACAGAGGCAATGCTGATGAAACTTTTCACCCAAAACTGCCTCATGACAGAAAATGTAATTGCAAGCATCATTTCTCCTGACCACAATGTCTTAATTTTCATAGTCTTCTGATCTGCAGTCTTACTTGTTCTTCTACTTCACTGAGGTCATCAGGCTTTTACTTCCATGTTTTTTTCCCCAATCTATTCAGCACTTATTTCATCCAAAAAGGAAGCCATTGTGCCTAGAGAGTAGTGAGAGTAGAATATAGGGGAAAGGTAGGAGATCCAATTACATACAGACTTTTTAGACCTGGAAATGAATTTGGATTTTATACTACAGAAAAAAAAATTATTTTATTGAAATTGTATTAATAGGCATTTTAAACAAAAGGGTAACAATTTGATTTATAATTTTAAAAGGCCACTCTATCTTTTGTAGGAGGAAAAGAGAGAAAACAGAGAGGCCAATAAAAGAGGACATATAGAAATCTAGGGGGGGATGATAGCAGTTTGAACTTGAGTAATAATAGTGAAGATGAAGAGAAATTAAGAAATTTAATGTGTATCTTGGAGCTATATGAAACAGGATTTGTTGATGGTCTTGTTGACATAACTATCACATGTGAAGGATGAAGGCAAAGGATACATTATTGCTGACACACAGATTTTTGGCTTGTGGAACTGATTTACTGATACCATTTACTGATATGAAGAAAATTTAGTAAAGACTAGTTTCAAATAATCAGTTTAGAATAAACAGTTATTATAATCAATAATTTATTCTAAATAAGTTTTGATTTAGAATGAATTCTTGTTTATTCATTCTAAATCAAGACATTTAGAATGAATAATCAATAATTCCTTTTTGGGAGGATTCTGACAGGGTGGCCAAAAAAGTGGAATCATAGCTTTTATTCTCACCAAAACCCTCCTATAAAAAGAGATGTTCCTACACAGCAAAACTAAATGTGAAGGACCTAAAACAAAACTAAGTGACAAAGTATTTCACAAACCCCAAAATACTAGTGGATGGAAACATACCACCCATGTCTATAAGACTCACATGGTGCATGCACACGTGTACTAAAGGAAGCAGGGGAGGCAATGGACATCTATCAGACATGAGAACAGGAAAGCCAAATGACAACAGACACCTACTACAAGGTATGATGGGACAATATTAGCAAAACAATTAAACTGGAAGAGGTTTTCATACCTTCAGGTGATTGTGCATGGGAACTGAAAGGGAAGAGACCAAGTCTTATGAAAACTAGAATTTAACATATTCCAGAATACGTTTCTACAGTGAGTAGAAACAGCTGAGAATAGATTCCAAGTTAAACAGGACAGAGGCAGTAGAAGCAAAAGAAAAGAGAAAGCCAAGTAAAAGCAACAGATTAAAACAGAATCGAAAGATCCCAGAAAGAACAAGATTACATTTTGGAACACTTCACAAAGATAAAAGATCCACAGCTATCCAGATACATTCTACCTTTTTTTCCAGGAAAACTAATCCACAGACAAATGAGCAACAGAAAAGATTATAACCATATGTAGTTACTGTCAAAAAAGAGAGAATAGGCACTGGCACAAAATTCCCACATATTATGAAAACACACCACCAAAAATATATCCCCCAAAAACAGATGAAAATTAGAATGCAATACTTTAAGCCAAATTATAAAAACAAGAAAGTCATGCAGAATGTAAAAAGGCAATATAAATAAAAGATTCCAGAACTGAGGAGATAAAATCAGTAAAGAAGTCTCCTTTTCTAGAAGGTATAGTTTTTTTTTTTAAAAAAAAAAAAAAAAAAAAAAAAAAAGGAGAAATTTTTGGGAGGAGGTTCCAAGATGGCCAAATAGGAACAGCTCCAGTCTACAGCTCCCAGCATGAGTGACACAGAAGACAGGTGATTTCTACATTTCCAACTGAGGTACCGGCTTCATCACACGGGAGCTTGTCAGACAGTGGGTGCAGCCCACGGAGCATGAGCTGAAGCAGGTGGGGCATTGCCTCATCTGGGAGGCACAAGGGGTCAGGGAATTCCCTTTCCTAGCCAAGGGAAGCCTTGACAGATGGTATGTGGAAAATTGGGACACTCTCACCCTAATACTGTGCTATTCCAATGGTCTTAGCAGACAGCACACCAGATCATAGCCTGCACCTGGCTCGGAGGGTCCCACGCCCACAGAGCCTTGCTCACTGCTAGCACAACAGGCTGAGATCAAACTGCAAGGCAGCAGTGAGGCTGGGGACAGNGAAGACAGGTGATTTCTACATTTCCAACTGAGGTACCGGCTTCATCACACGGGAGCTTGTCAGACAGTGGGTGCAGCCCACGGAGCATGAGCTGAAGCAGGTGGGGCATTGCCTCATCTGGGAGGCACAAGGGGTCAGGGAATTCCCTTTCCTAGCCAAGGGAAGCCTTGACAGATGGTATGTGGAAAATTGGGACACTCTCACCCTAATACTGTGCTATTCCAATGGTCTTAGCAGACAGCACACCAGATCATAGCCTGCACCTGGCTCGGAGGGTCCCACGCCCACAGAGCCTTGCTCACTGCTAGCACAACAGGCTGAGATCAAACTGCAAGGCAGCAGTGAGGCTGGGGACAGGTGTCCACCATTGCTGAGGCTTGAGTAGGTAAACAAAGTGGCTGGAAAGCTCGAACTTGGTGGAGCCCACCACAGTTCAAGGAGGCCTGCTTGCCTCTGTACACTCCACCTCTGGGGGCAGGGCACAGCTGAACAAAAGGCAGCAGAAACTTCTGCAGACTTAAACGTCCCTGTCTGACAGCTTTGAAGATAGTAGTGGTCCTCCCAGCATGGAGTTTGAGATCTGAGAACGGACAATCTACCTCCTCAAGTGGGTCCCTGACCCCTGAGTAGCCTACCTCTCAGCAGGGGCTGACTGACACCTCATACGGCCGGGTGCCCCTCTGAGATGAACCTTCCAGATGAAGGATAAGACAGCGACATTTGCCCTTCTGCAATATTTGCTCTTCTGCAGCCTCTGCTGGTGATACCCAGACAAACAGGGTCTGGAGTGGACCTCCAGCAAGGGTCCTGACTGGTAGAAGGAAAACTAAGAAATAGAAAGCACATCCACACCAAAACCCCATCTGAATGTCACCATCATCAAAGACCAAAGGTAGATAAAACCACAAAGATGGGAGAAATTAGAGCAGAAAAGCTGAAAATTCTAAAAATCAGAGTGCCTCTTCCCCTCCAAAGGAACACAGCACCTTGCCAGCAACTAACAAAGCTGGAAGGAGAATGACTTTGATGAGTTGTGAGAAGAAGGCTTCAGACAATTGGTAATAACAAACCACCAAGCAAAAGGAGGATGTTCGAACCCATTGCGAAGAAGCTAAAAACTTTGAAAAGAGATTAGATGAATGGCTAACTAGAATAAACAGTGTAGAGAAGACTTTAAATGACCTGATGGAGCTGAAAACCATGGCACGAGAACGATGTGATGCATGCACAACCTTCAGTGGCCGATTTGATCAAGTGGAAGAATGGGTATCAGTGATTGGTGATCAAATAAATGAAATGAAGCAAGAAGACAACTTTAGAGAAAAAAGAGTAAAAAGAAATGAACAAAGCCTCCAAGAAATACGGGACTATGTGAAAAGATCACATCTATATCTGATTGGTGTACCTGAAAGTGATAGGAAGAATGGAACCAAGTTGGAAAACACTCTTCAGGATATTGTCCAGGAGAACTTCCCCAACCTAGTAAGGCAGGCCAACATTCAAATTCAGGAAATACAGAGAACACCACAAAGATACTCACCAAGAAGAGCAACTCCAAGACACATAATTGTCAGATTCACTAAAGTTGAAATGAAGGACAAAATGTTAAGGGCAGCCAGAGAAAAAGGTTGGGTTAGCCACAAAGGGAAGCCCATCAAACTAACAGTGAATCTCTTAGCAGAAACTCTACAAGCCAGAAGAGAGTGGGGGCCAATATTCAACATTCTTAAAGAAAAGAATTTTCAACCCAGAATTTCATATCCAGCCAAACTAAGCTTCATAAGTGAAGGATAAATAAAATTATTTACAGACAAGCAAATGCTGAGAGATTTTGTCACCACCAGACCTGCCTTACAAGAGCTCCTGAAGGAAGAACTAAATATGGAAAGGAACAACTGGTACCAGCCACTGGAAAAACATGCCAAATTGTAAAGACCATTGATGCTAGGAAGAAACTGCATCAACTAATGAGCAAAATAACCAGCTAACATCACAATGACAGGATCAAATTCACACATAATAATATTAACCTTAAATGTTAATGGGCTAAATGCTCCAATTAAAGGACACAGACTGGCAAATTGGATAAAGAGTCAAGACCCATCAGTGTGCTGTATTCAGGAGACCCATCTCACATGCAGAGACACACATAGGCTCAAAATAAATGAAGGAAGATCTACCAAGCAAATGGAAAGCAAAAAAAAAGCAGGGATTGCAATCCTAGTCTCTGATAAAACAGATTTTAAACCATCAAAGATCAAAAGAGACAAAGAAGGCCAATACATAATGGTAAAGGGATCAATTCAACAAGAAGAGCTAACTATCCTAAATATATATGCACCCAATACAGGAGCACCCAGATTCATAAAGCAACTCCTTAAAGACCTACAAAGAGACTTAGACTCCCACACAATAATAATGGGAGACTTTAATATCCCACTGTCAACATTAGACAGATCAATGAGACAGAAAGTTAACAAGGATATCCAGGAACTGAACTCAGCTCTGCACCAAGCGGACCTAATAGGCAACTACAGAATTCTCCACCCCAAATCAACAGAATACACATTCTTCTCAGCACATCACACTTACTCCACAACTGGCCACATAGTTGGAAGTAAAGCACTCCTCAGCAAATGTAAAAGAACAGAAATTATAACAAACTGT
>NW_016814250.1:489185-491870 GCF_001698545.2 Rhinopithecus bieti
GAGACCAGCCTGGCCAATATGCTGAAACCTCATCTCTAATAAAAATACAAAAAAGACCAAGTCACTTAAAAGGGAAAGAAAATCAGATTATCTTTTCAACAGCAACAGTTCATGTCACGAGACTATATTGAAGACACTGCTTTCTTTAGGTTGTTCCTTTTCTAGGTTTTTTGGTTGAGTGCAATTCATGTTTTCCATATTTATTGACAGAAGTATTTAACACTATACATTTTTTTCTGATAAATTCTTTAGCTTATCCCATGCATTCTGATATAATATTCTTACATTATTGCTATATTTAAAAAATTATATAACTTCAGTATATAGTTTTCCTTTTAACCAAGATATATTAATATATTATTTCAAATGTCAACATGAAAGGGCTTTTTTTTTTTTTGAGTCAGAGTCTCGCTCTGTCACCCAGGCTGCAGTTCAGTGCATGATCTCGGCTCACTAAAACTTCTTCCCCCCGGGTTCAAGCAGTTCTCCTGCCTCAGGCTCCCGAATACCTGGGACTACAGGCGCCTGCCACCACACCCAGCTAAATTTTGTACTTTCAGTAGAGATGGGGTTTCACTATGTTGGCCATGCTAGTCTACAACTCCCAGCCTCAAGTGATCTGCCCACCTCAGTCTCCTAAAGTGCTGGGATTACAGCCATAAGCCACCTTATGGCATTTTTGTTGTTATTTTGTTTATAATTTATATTAATAATTTTAATGCATTGTGATCAAAAATTTTTTTTATTTTTCTGTTTTTTGGAATTTATTAAGGTTTTTTTGGAACAAGATATGGCAAATTTTATAATTTTCCATGTGTAATTGAAGACATACGTTCTTGATTATTCTGAAGTTGTAATAAAGTCATATTGTAAGTATGGTACTAGAGTCAGAGTCACATAAAGCATGTGATTTTTTTTCTTCTGCTTAAATCGGAATTATATATATTCTATAGAAATTACATAAATTATATTGTGACATTAAGGTCACCACAGTAGTTATTAATTAACTGTAACATAAGTCTAACTTTCATTGAATGAATTTTGATACAGACAAGATACAGAACATTTTCATCACCATGGGGATTCCATATGTTGCCCTGCCATAGCAACATCCTCATCCCATCCTTACCACCATCTCTAAAACCTAGCAACGACTAATTTCTACAGTTTTGTCATCTCAAGAGTGATGTATAGGCCGGGTGTGGTGGCTCACGCCTGTAATCCCAGCATTTTGGGAGGCTGAGTCGGGTGACAACCTGAGGTCAGGAGTTTGAGACCAGCCTGGCCAACATGGTGAAACCTCATCTCTTCTAAAAATACAAAAATTAACCAGACATGGTGGCGGGTGCCTGTAATCCTAGCTACTCAGGAGGCTGAGGCAGGAGAATCACTTGAACCCAGGAGACAGAGGTTGCAGTGAGCCGAGATCGTGCCATTGCATTCCAGCCTAGGTGACAAGAGCAAGACTTTGTCTCAAAAAAAAAAAAAAACGAAGAGTGCTATATAAATGTAGTCATACATTATGTAATGCATTGGAATTGGCTTTTACTTGCCATAATTCTCTGGACATTGAGTCAATTTTTATGTAAGCTATGAGACTTGTGTAGGGATTTTTTTGTTTGTTTATGGATTTCCAATTGTCCAGGACGATTTGTTGAATTGCATCTCTATTCAGTTGCTTTTGCAACTTCGTAAAAAATTAGTTAGGCATATTTTCATGGGTCTATTACTGGATTCTCTCTTCTGTTTCATTGATCTGTGTCTATTGTTCCACATAGTTTGATTACTGTAGCTATATAGTCTATAAGTCTTGAAATCAGGAAGAGTGTTACTCCAATTTATTATTCTTTTCCAAAATTGTTTTATAATTTTAATTCCTTTGCTTTTCCTTAAAATTTTTAGTATAATCTTGGATATGGTTACAAAATATATTGCTGAAATTTTGATAGAAATTGTGATTAAACCTGTTTATCAATTTGTGGATAATTGATAACTTTACTATGTTAAGTATTCCAGTCCATGAACATGTCTGATTTTTTTCACCAGCATTATATAGTTTTCAGAGTAGAAGTACTTTACATGTTTTATTAGATTTACTCATATATATAATATGTGTATAAGATTTATACTTATTTATATATGTGTGTGTATATATGTGTATGTATACATTATGCATATATATACGTTCAGTTTTATTGAGATAAAATTCACATAGAATACAATTCACCCACTTAAAGAATAACATTCAGTGGTTTTTAATATATTCAGAAAGTAGTTCAACCGTCACTTTAGTCAATTTTAGAATACTTTTAGTACTGCCAAAAGAAATCCTGTATTGATTAGTAGTTGCTGCTCATTTCCTACCCACCCACTACCACGCCTAGGTAACCGCTAATGTATTTTCTACCGTTATAGAGTTACTTATTCTGGAAATTTCATATACATGGAATTACAGAATAAAATGACTGGCTCTTTTCACTTAGCATAATACTTTCAAGGTTTATCTATTTTGTAACATGTATCAGTCTTTCATTTTATTGTATTGCCAAATGATATTTCATTGTACGGATATACCACATTTTATTTATTCATTCATTAGTTGACGGACATTTGAGTTACTTGCCGCTTTTAAGCTATTATGAATAATGCTATTGTGAACAATGATGTACAGGTTTTGTGTATATA
>NW_016814250.1:492151-505426 GCF_001698545.2 Rhinopithecus bieti
TATATATATATATATTTTATTTCCCTTGGGAGTAGAATTGCTGAATTATGTGGAAACTCTGTTTAACCTTTCGAAGAACTGACTGTTTTCCAAAATGGATGCATCATTTTATATATTCCCACCAGTGATGAATGAGTTTCTAATTTCTCCATATTCTCACCAACACTTACTATCTATTAGATTTTAGCCAACAAAGTGAGGATAAAGTAGTTCATTTTTGGGGGAGTAATTCAAAGTTATATTGTATTTTAAATTTCATTGTTTTGTATTCATTGTTAAACTATCAAAATAGAGTTGATTTTATATGTTTTCTTATATCTTGTGCTCTCACTGAAACCATTTATTAGTTCCAGGAGGGTTTTTTGTTTATTGTTTTTGTAGATTCCTTATGATTTTCTGAATATAAAATTATATCATCTGTAAATAGGAACAGTTTTACTTATTTATTTCCAATCTGCATGACTTTTACAGCCTAGAAATTATGGTACTGTGTTGAATAAGATTGGTGAGAATGCACATTTTTGCCTTGTTCTGGATCTTAGAAAGCTTTCAGACTTTCACCATCGTGTGTAATGATAGCTACAGGTGTTTGCAGGTGTTCTTTTGCTTATAGAGAAAGTGTTCTATCAATTTATATACCTCTGAGGGTTTTTATAACGAATAGATGTTGAACTTTGTCAGATGGTTTTCTTCACTGATTGATATATGATTTTTCCTCTTTAGCCTCTTAGTATGGTGGATTACATTTATTTATTTTCTAAAACAGATAAAGCCTTGCATTCCTGGAATAAATTCCCTATGGTAATGGGATATAATTGTTTAAATTGCTGAACTCTATTTTCTAATGCTTTTTAAAGAATTATTGTGTCCATAACTATGAGGGATATTAATCTATTAATATTTTGTTTTATTTTCTTTTTTTTTTTACCATCTTTGTTTTGGTATCAAGATGACGGCAACTTCATAAAGCAAATTGGAAAATACTCATTTCTCTTCTGTTTTTCGAAAGAAGTTGTATAGAATTTATGTTAATTCTTCCTTAAACCTTTGGAGAGATTTTGAATTATATATTCAATTTCCTTCATAAAGTCTATCTAAATTATTGATTGCATATTAGGTGAGTTGTGACATTTATATTTCCCAAGGAATTAAACCATTTCATGAGTTATCAAATGTATGGGTGTGGAGTTAGTTGTGGTGTTCACTTATTACACTTTTAATATCTACAGGGTCTGTACTGATCGCCTCTGTTGCATTCCTTCTTTGGTGATATTGCTATAAGTTTTTTAATTTTAATTTTATTGATCTTCGCAAAAATTCAGTTCTTTGCTTCATGTATTTTCTCTCTTTTTTATTTTCAATGTCTATTTCTGTTTTATCTTTATTTTTTCCTTCCCTCTCCTTGCTTTGAGTTTATATTGCAACCAACAATTCTTTTCAAGTTACTGACATAAGAGATTAGATTATTAATTTGACATGTGTTCTCTGTTCTTATATATGTATTTACTGCTACATATTTCTTTCCCAGTTTTTTTTCTTTTTCTCACTATTTTTGATAAGTTTTGTTTTAATTTTATTCTGTTAAACTTTTTTTATTTCCCTTGAAACTTCCTTCTTTATTCATGAATAAATTAGAAGTGTGTTGTTTAATTTACAGGAGTTTGGTGAGTTTCTTGTTATCTTTCTGTTATTATCTTCTGGTTTGATTCCATTGTGGTTGGAGAATGCCCTCTATATGATTTCAATGCTTTTAAATTCACTGAGGGTTTGTCTTATGGCCCAGAAAGTGCATTCTGCTGTGGTTGAGTGGAGTGCTCTATTAATAACAATTAGATCTTGCTGGTTGATGAGTTCATCTATATTAATAATTTTGTCGATTTTTCTATCAATTGTTAAGAGAGGATTTGTCTATTTCTCCTTTCAGTTTTATCAGTTTTTGTTTTACATATTTTGAAGATCTGTTGCTCAGTTGCATATGCATTTAGGATTTCTATGTTCTCTTGATGGATTGATTTTTTATCATTATATAATAACTCTTTCCCTCTCTAATAATCTTCTTTGTTCTAAAATCAGTTTTACCTGATATTCATATGGCCACTTGTGCTTTCTGTTGATCAATGTTTGCATGATGTGTTTCCTTCATCTTTTTACTTTCAACCTGCCTATGTGCTTATAACTGAATGAATTTTTTATGAACAGAATATAGTCAAGTGGTGTTTTTAATCCAATCTGTCAATCTCTGTCTTTTAATAGACATATTTAGACCATTTATAGTTAATGTAATTATTATTAGGGCCTAGCCTAAATCTGCCATTTTAGTTTTGTTTTCTGTTTATTCTTTTGTTTTTTGTTTTTTTTCTCTTTATTTTCTTTTTTCTCCCTTCCTGGCAGCTATTTAAACATTTTATTGGAATCTATTTTGATTTACCTATACTGTTTTTGATAGTTTTTTTTTTTGTGGTCACTCTAGATGTTACATTTTAAATAGCAATATATATAGATAGATAAATAGATGCTAGACAGACAGACATATAGATAGAATCATAGAATCATACTCTACTCCCTATTGGTATCACCATCTTACCAGTTTGACTGAAATATACATAACTTAGTTCTTTTACCCCCCTCCATTTATAATTACCTTAAGTAATTTCTCTATGTACATTTAGAGCCACATCAATGTTGTAATTTTTGCTTCAACTACATACATAATTTAGAAAATTCAAGAGGACAAGGAAAGCCTATTGTATTTACCCATGTTTTTTCTTACTGTGTTTTTCTTTCCTAATGTTCCAAGTTTTCTTCTTTTATCATATGATTTCTATTTAGAGAACCTCAATTATTTTAGAATACATCCACTAGTGACAAATTCCCATACTTTTCCTTCATCTGAGAATGTATTAATTTATTCGCTATTCCTGAAAGATATTTGTGTGGGGTATAGGATTCTGGCTGGCAGTTCTTTCATTTCAGCACCTAAAAAGTAGGCTACTTCCTTCTGGGTCTCATAGTTCCTGGTAAGAAATCAATTATTATTTGAATTGTTTTTCACCTATAGGTAAAGTGAAACTATGGTGCCCTAAAAAGTTTTTAGTTTATAAAAGTTTAATTATAATGTATCTTCGTGTGAATTTGTTTGGATTTATCCCGTTTGGGATTCATTCAGCTTCTTAAATTTGTAGATTTGTCTCTTACCACATTTGGGATATTTTCAGTCATTATTCTTCTGGCACTTTTTCAGCCCCATCCTTTTCCTCCTTTTCTTCCAGTACTCTAAACCCACAAATATTAAATATTTTCTTGCAGTTACACGGGTCCCTAAGGCACTGTGTCTTTCTGAAAGTCTACTTTCTTTCTGCTTTTCAGATTGGGTAATTTCTACTCTCTTACACTTCACTGAATATTTCCTCTGTCTCATCCATTCTGTTGTTGAGCCCATTAATTTTACTTTTTATTTTCGGTTCTTATATTTTTTCATTTTGAAATTTCCATTTGATTCTCTTTTATATCTTATATTTATTTCTTAAGACTATTTTCTTGCAAAGTTTAATTTTTCATGTGGCTCAAATATGTTTGTAATTACTTGTTGCATTTTTATCACAGTTGCTTTGTCATCTCAATGTTGGCATCTACTGATTGTCTTCTTTATTCAGTTTGAGAAATTTATTGTCTGTAGGATGATGAACGACTTTGAACTAAAAGAAACAGGCATTTTCCTATTATGTTCCACGACTGTATATTACTAAGCCTTCTGTTTTAGCTGGCTTTCTCTAAAACTGCTCAGGAAGGGGAAGAAAAGGTAGTGCTGCCTCATTTCTTCAAAGCAAAGGTAGAAGTCTCTTAGATACCCACTCATCCTCAGCTGACACCTGACATGGGATAATCCTCATTACTGTTTAGAAGCAATGGTCTTCTCTGACACCACAGGGCCTTGTTACAAGAATGGCAGAATTAAACTCTTACTTGGCCTTTTCTGATATCACCCTAGAGGCGTTGATGGGTGCTTTTTCATGGTCTTGCAATGGTGAAACTCTAGCTTTCCACTCAGCCTTTGATTTTGTGATTGGAAGTGGGTCAACTGTTTACATATGTTTAACTGGAGTCAACAAATTAATGTCGAAACATTGTTTGTCTTGCTGGGTTGTCCATTTCCTGGACTTCTGGCTAAAGAGATATGGCTTTTAGAGGGGTTTTTATTGTTTTTGTTGGTCTGCACTCATTGGCATTTTGGGGCTTCTGATTTTTCAGATCCAAGTCTGAGATACATGAGACCCAAAAAAAGCTAATCAAACACTCACATCACCCCTCACATCCCAAAGTTCTTAGCCAGCCTGCCTTCTTCTTTTTCAATGGCTTCTATTGTCTATTTTACATATAAGGTCCAGGATTTTTAGTTATTTAGTGCTTAGCTGGAAGAATAGGGAAAGGTACATCCAGAAGTGAAAGCTCCTTACATTTATTTTAAATATATTTATTTTAACTGACACATAAAAATTGTGTATAATTATCATATACAACATGATGTTTTGAAATATGTACACATTGTGGAATGGCTAAGTTGAGTTAATGAACAAATGAATTACCACATATACTTTACACTTTTTGTAGTGAGAACACTGAAAACCTACTCTCAGTGACTTTCAAGAGTATAGTACATTATTACTAACTATGGTCAAAGTGTTGTACAAAGTGTTGTAGTTCTCTTATATTTATTGCACCTAGCCAATTGAATATATTTATCCTATGACCAATGTCTCTCCAGTCACTCTCCCAACTCTCAGTTCCTGGTAACCAAACTCACTGCTTCTATGCATTCCACTTTTTAAGATTCAACATATAAGTAAAATCATGTGGTATTTATCTTTCTGAACCTGGATTATTTCACTCAACATAATGTACTCCAGGTTCACCCATTTTGTTACAAATAACAAAATTTGCTTTTTATGGCAAAATAGTATTCCACTGTATATATACAGCACATTTTCCCTACCCATTTATTTGCTGATGAACACTTCGGTTGATTCTGTGTCATGTCTATTGTGAATAATACTACAATAAACACGGAAGTACGAACATAATAATTTTTTTTCCTTCAGATGTACACCCAGTAGTGGGATTGCTGGATCATATGGTAAATCTATTTTTAATTTTTTGAGGAACTTGCATACTCTTTTTCCAGTCTGGCTATACTAACTTACATTCCTACCAACAGTGTGCTAGGGTTCCCTTTTCTCCACATCCTCTTCAACACTTGTTAATCTGTTATCTTTTTAATAACAGCCATTCCAACAGGTGAAAGGTGATATCTCATTGTGGATTTAACTTGCATTTTTCTGATAATTTGTGAGGTTGAACATCTTTTCATCTATCTGTTGAGAAGAAATGCCTATTTAGGTCCATTTCCAATTTTAATCAGGTTATTTTCTTACTATAGAGTTTTTTGAGTTTTTTATGTATTTTGAATATTCGCCCCTTTTAAGATCTCTGGTTTGCAAATATTTTAACTCATTTCATAAATTGCCTCTTCATTCTGTTGTTTTTTCCTTGACTTGTAGAGGATTTTCAGTTTAATGTAATCCCAGTTGTCTATTGTTGCTTTTGCTGCCTGCTTTTGGGTTTATATCCAAAAAATTATTGCCCAGACCATTTCATAAACATTTTTCCCCATTTTTTTCTTATCATTTTACAGTTTTAGGTCTTAGAACTAAGCCTATAATACACTTTGAGTTGAAGTTTCTTTATAGTGTGAGATAAGGGTCTAATTTCATGCTTCTGCATGTGGATATTCATTTGTACCAACATGATTTATTTAAGAGACTGTCTTTTCCCTATTGTGTGTTCTTAACATCTATGTCAAAAATCAATTGACTATAATCAATGTGTGGGTTTGTTGCTGGGCTATTTGTTTCCATAGGTCTATGTGTCTGTTTTTATGTCAGTACCATACTGTTTTGATTACTGTAGCTTTGTATATGAGGTCAGGTAGACTGATGCTTCCTGCTTTATTCTTTTTGTTCAAAATTGATTAGGCTATTTGGAGTCTCTTACTTCCACATGAATTTTAGGATTTTTTTTCCATTTCTGTAAAAAATGTCATTGAAATTTTGATGAAGATTGCATGAATCTGTAGATCACTTTGGGTAGTATAGAGATTTTCACAATATTAATTCCTCAATCTTCTTAAAGGGGTATCTTTCCATTTCTTCATGTATTATTCCACTTCTTTTATCAATGTTTTATAGTAGTATACAGTA
Source organism: Rhinopithecus bieti (assembly GCF_001698545.2). Taxonomy (NCBI): domain Eukaryota; kingdom Metazoa; phylum Chordata; class Mammalia; order Primates; family Cercopithecidae; genus Rhinopithecus; species Rhinopithecus bieti. Next base: position 498,406 of record NW_016814250.1, read on the forward strand.
TAGGTTTTTTATATTGGTTAAATTTATTCTTAAGTATTTCACTTTTGGGTAGCTAATGAAAATGGGATATTTTAATCATATAGCTTGTTATTAGTATATAGAAACCCTACTGATTTTTGCATGTTGATTCTATATCCTGCAACTTTACTGAATTCTGTTATTAGTTCTAATGGTGTTTTAGTGAAGTCTTTAAGATTTTCTATAAAACGATGTCATCTGTAAACAGGGACAATTTCACTTCTTCCTTCTTGATTTGGATGCCTTTCTTTTCTTGTATTTCATGCCTAATTGCTCTGGCTAGGACTTCCAGTACCATGTTGAATAGAAGTGGTGAGAGTAGGCTTCTTGGTCATATTCCTGAATTTTTAAATAAAAAGTTTCCAACTTTTCACCATTGCATATGATGTTAGCTGTAGGCTTGTCACATATGGCCTTTTTTGTGTTGAGGTACATTCCTACTATACCTAGTTTGTTGGGTGTTTTTTATCATAGAAGGATATTGAATTCTGTCAAATGTTTTTTATGTATCCATTGAGATGATCATATGGTTTTTGCCCTTCATCCCATGAATGTGATGTATCAACTTTTTTGATTTGCATATGTTGAACCATCCTTGCATCCCAATGATAAATCCCATTTGATCATGGTGAATGATCCTGTTAATATGTTGTTGAATTCAGTTTGCTAGTATTTGTTTTAGGGTTTTTGGATGTATGTGTATCAGGAATATTGGTCTGCAGTGTTCTTTTCTTTTAGTGTCCTTCTCTGGCTGGGTAATGCTACCCTTGTAAAATGAGTTTGTAGGTATTCCCTCTACTTCAATTTTGGGGAAGAGTTTGAGAAGGATCAGAGTTACTTCTTGCTTAAATACTTGGTATAATTCAGCAATAAAGTCATTAGATACTGAACATTTCTTTGACAGGAGACTTTTAAATAGTTTTGGGGAACAGGTGGTTTTTGGTTATATGAATAAATTATTTAGTGATAATTTCTGAGATTTTGATGGATCTGTCACCCAGCAGTGTACACTGTACCCAATGTGTAGTCCTTTATCCCTCACCACTCTCCCCTCTTCCCTCTTGGTCCCCAGATTCCATTATATCATTCTTATGCCTTTGCATCCTCATAGCTTAGGTCACACTTATAAGTGAGAACATAAATTATTTGGGTTTTTTAAAATTAATTATTCAGTCTTGTTACTCATTCTTGTTCTATTCAGATTTTCTGTTTCTTTATGGTCCAGTCTTGGTAGATTGTATGTGTTTAGAAATTTATCCATTCTTTCTAGGCTATCCAATTTTTGGTATATAATTGTTCATAGTCTCTTATGATCCTTTTGGATTTATTTGTATTTCTGTGGAATCAGTTGTAATGCTTCCTCTTTCATTTCTGATTTTATTTATGTCTAACTACAGGTTTGTTGAATTTGCTTATTTTGTTGAAAATACCAACTCTCCACTTTTGATCTTTTCTATTTTTTTCTATTTGTGTTTCCTTTATTTCTTCTCTGATCTTTATTATTTTCTTTCTTCTGCTAACTTTAGGCTTAATTTATTCTTCTTTTTCTAGTTCCTTACAATGAAATAATAGATTGCACTTGAGAACTTTCTTCTTTTTTGATGCAGATGTTTGTTGCTATAAACTTCCCTCTTACAACCACTTTTGCAGCATCCCATATACTTGGGTATGTGTGTTCCTTTTTGTTTGTGTGAAGACATTTTCTAATTTCCCTTATAATTTCTTCTTTGATCCATTTGGGTTGTTCAGGAGTAAATAATGGAATTTTCTAAATTTCATTCTGTTCATTTCCTTCAGTGTTTTGAATATATCATCCCACTTTCATCTGGTCTGTAAGGTTTCTGCTGAGAGTGTCATACCATTGTGATTGGAAAAGATACTGGATAAAATTTCAGTCTCTTAAAATTTATTAAGACTTGTTTTGTGGCTCAAAATGTAATATATCTGAAGAATCCTCCATGTGGCTTGAGAAAAATGTGTATTCTGCTGCTGTTGGATGCGATGTTCTGTATATGTCTGTTAGGTTCATTTGATCTAAAGTGCAGTTCAAGTCCAATGTATCCTTGTTGATTTTCTGTCTAGATGACTGGTCCACTGCTGAAGGTGGGACATTAAAATGTCTTACTACTATGGTATTACAGTATATCTCACCCTTCAGATCTATAAATATTTGCTTCATACAATTAAGGAGCTTGGATATTGGGTGCATATATATTTACAGTTGTTATATCCAATTGATAAGTTGACCCCTTTATCATTCTATAGTGACCTTCTTTGTCTCTCTTTATAATTTTGTATTAATATCTATTTTTATCTGATATAAGTATAGCTAACTTTGCTCTCTTTTGGTTTCCATTTGTCTGGAATATCCTTTTTCATACCTTCACTTTTGGGCTATGTGTGTCTTTAAAGTTGAAGTGAATCTGTTATAAGCAATATATAGCTGGGATTTTTAAAACTTTATTCAGCAATTCTATTTGATTGGAGAATTTAATCCATTTACTTTCAACATAATTATTGACAAGCAAGGACTTACAGTCATTTTAATTGTTTTCCAGTTGTTTTGCAGATCCTTTGCTCCTTTCTTCCTTTCTTGCTGTCTTCCTTTGTGATTTGGTGATTTTTCTCTAGTGGTATGCTTCGAATTCTTATCATTTATCTTTTGTGTATTACTGTAGGTTTTTGTTTTATTTTTACCACAAGGCCAGTGTACATCTTACAATTATAATAGGTTCATTAAAGCTGTTAACAACTTAACTGATCACTTAAAAATCCTCAACATTTCTTTCTTAACCTCTCCACCAATTTTATGTGTTTGATGACACAATTTATATCATTTTATACTGTGTATCTCTTAACAGTTTTTGTAGCTGTTATTTTAAAATAATTTTGTCTTTTAACTTTTGTACTAAAGATATGTCATTTACACACTACCATTACAGTATTAGTGGATTCTGAATTTGACAATATACTTTTCATTCTGCTTGAAGAATTATCTTTAGCATTTCTCGTAAGACAGGTCTGGTAGTAATGAATTCTCTTTGCTTTGTTTGTCCGAGAAACACTGTCTCTCCTTCATATCTGAAAAGCAGCTTTGCTGGGTTAATTATACCTGAGGAACAGTTGTGCTGGATAAATTATTATTGGTTGGTAGGTTTGTTTTGACTTTATTTTTCCTTCAGTGTTTTGAAAATATCATCCCACTCTCATCTGGTCTGTAAGTTTTCTGCTGAGAGGTCTACTGCTAGCCTTATTTGAACTCCCTGATAAGTGATAGGCTTTTTCTTCCCCCCACCCTTACTGCTTTAAGAATGACCTCTTTATCTTTTATTTTTGACAGTTTAATCATAACTTTTCTTAGTGTAGTCTTGTGAGGGTCGTATCTAATTGGAGAACTTTGACTTTGCTGTGCCTGGATATTTATATATTTCCCCAGATTTGGATAAATTTCTGCAATTGTTTCTTTAAGTTTTCTGGTCCAATATTTCTCTTTTCCTAGAAGTCCTATAGTTCGAATATTTGTTTGTTAGATGCTGTCCCAAATGTCTCATTAGTTTCATTTATTCCTTTTTTTTCTCTTCTGGTCCTATATTTTCAAATAACCTGTCTCTAAATTCATGGATTCTTTCTTCTGCTTGATCAAGTCAGCTATTGACATTCTCTGATGCATTATTCTTTTCATTTATTATAATTGTCAGCTCTAGAATTCATTATATATGCATATATTATGTTATATATGTTTTAACATTTGTGTGTGTGTGTATATATAATTTCAATATCTCCATTAAATTTTTCATTTTGGTTGTCCGTTTTCCTGATTTCATTGATTTACTTCTCTGTATTTTCTTGAAGTTCACTCAGCTTCCTTAAAACAATTATTTTGAATTGTCAGGCAATTCATAAGTCTCCATTTCTTCAGAGCCAGTTACTCTGAAGAAGTAAGGGCTTTATTTTGTTCCTTTGATGGTGTCATGTTTCCCTGATTATATTTCATCCTTGTGGCTGCGTTGATGCCTGCACATTTGAAGCAGTGACTTATTTTAGTTTTTACAGATTGGCTTTGTGTGGGAATGCCCTTTACCAGTCAGCCCCTGAAGAGATTTTTCAGCAGGACATCTGGCCTGGTCTGTAGGCTGACTTACTGCTAGAGTCCTCAGGCAGGCTGGCCTGGCATCTGGATCAGCTGGTACCTGAGTCCACAGGGTTGGGTTTGGAGCCTCTGTTCACTGATGTAGACCTGTTGTTTAGGTTTGTGGCTGGGTGAGAGGGGGGGTGTGTCTGCAGCCTGGTTCTGCCACAGTGGGCCTGGAGCCTGTATATGTGATTGCTGACTTGAAGCCTTGACATTGCTGACCTGGCACTGGGGTAAGCTTTGAGTTTGAGTCTGCAGAAGCTGACCAGATCTTGGGATAGGCCTGGCGCCTAGGTCCACTGGGGTCAACCTGGAGCCTGAGTCCATGGAGATGTGCCTAGGTCCTGAGTCCATGAGGATGACCTCGAGACAGGATCTTCAGGGATCGTCCTGGAACCACAGGGACCAGCCTGGCACTAAAGTCTACTGAAGTTGCCCTAGACCTTGGGTCTCCTGAAGCAGGCCTGAACCCAGGGTCCACTGAAGCCTGAGGCCACTAGGACTTCCTTGGATCCTCAGGCCAGCTTGGTGCTGAGGCAGGCATAAAATCTGAGTGTGCAGGGGCTGGTCTAAAGCCTAGGACTGTGTGTACTGGCCTGGTACCTGAAGCCATGGAGACCAGAATTTTGGGTCCTAGGAGGTCCTAGTTAGCCTGGAGCTTGGGTGCATGAGGGCTAATCTCAAGTCTAGGTTTGTTGATGCTGGCCTGAAGGTTAGGTCTGCAAGGGCCTACCTGAGTCCCGGGGCTTTGGGGCCTGGAACCTGGGTCTGTAGGGGAAGTCATGGAGATTGAGTCCATGGAGGCTATCCAGCACTGGGGTCTATTGGAATGGGCCTGGACCCTGAGTCTGTTGGAACGTGTGGTCAGTCTGGAGGGTGGGGATGCAGTCATTGGCCTGACACTAGGCAGACCTAGTGCCTATGGCTATAAGTGCCAGCCTGTCACCTGAGGCCAGATATGCCAACCTAGTGCTGGTGCAGGCCTGAAGTCTGAGGCTACATGGGCTGATCTTGTTCTAGGCTGGACTGGAAACTGGGGAACCATAAAGCCTGGAGTCACAGAGATTGGCCTTGGCATTGGGTGAGCCTAGAACCTATATCCACAGGGGCTGGCCTGAAGGCTGGGTCCATAGGTGCTGGCTTGATGGCTAGGGCTGCAGGACCAGCCTGATGGCTTGGGCAGGCCTGAAGCCAAGGGCCACTGCACCTGGCTTGGAGACTGAGACTGCGGGATGATTCTGAAGCCTTGTCTCTGCTGGCTGGCCTGGCATTCAAAGCCTGCAGCTACTGGGGCTGGCCCAGTGCTGGGGCCAGTGTAGAGCCTGGGGCTACTCGGTGGGGCTGCCTGGTGGTAGAGTAGGCCGGAAGACTGAGTGTACCTGGCAGGCCTGGACACTGGGACTGCAAGATCAGGCTTGGTGCTGGGGTAAACCTAAATGCACAGTCTATGGGTACCAGCCTAGTGTCTGGAGACAAGGTGACCTTCCCAGTGCTGAATTGCATTTGCATGTGCCTGGTGTTCGGATCTAAAGTCTGGTGCTCACTTTCCTCTCCTTTCAGCAAGTGAAGGATGTCTCCCCTGTCCCCACCACCCACTCTCCCCGCTGACATGAGAAATGTAAAACTGTCCTTCCTAACCTCTTCGACGTATCTTTTCTTATTTCTGCACTACCTCAAGATACTGTAATCTCCCAACTGTTTTCCTTGGCTCTTGTGAAGGTATTTCTGTACATGGATAGTTGTTCAAATTGATGTTTCTGCAGAGGGATGAGTGGTAAAATGGTATTCTGCCATCTTCTGATATCTCAACCTATTAAAAATTTATTTCAAATATTATGGTTACAGTTTTTAGCTTCAATGTACTTGGGGATGTTACTTTGCTCATTTTTTCCTTTATTATAACTTTGTATAGAACTTAATCATAATCTTTTTATGTCACTCATGTTTAAGCACAACACATTTTTCTGTGCTTCTAAGAGGAGCCTGCTTTGTAGGAGAGCAGGATGAACCAGAAGATATTTCTTAGTTTCATGATTATAGGACTCATAGTTCTATACCAACAATTGAATAATTTAAAACATGGAAACAATTATTTCTGAAATCTGCTTTCTTTTCTCTTCTCCTTTTCATATCTGAATCTTTTTTTTCCTCTTAGTGGCTCTGTCCTGCTGTCAATGTGGATTTTAACCCCTGAAGTCATTCCTCAATAAGAGGCTTCGTCTTAGAAGAAAATTTCAACTCATTAGTTATAAGAATTCAGGTGCCGTCTGTCACCTCTTCCCTTGGTTAGGAAAGGGAATTCCCTGACCTCTTGTGCTTCCCGGGTGAGGCGATGCCTCGCCCTGCAAAGGATTATAAATCATGCTGCTATAAAGAAACATGCACACGTATGTTTATTGTGGAACTATTCACAATAGCGAAGACTGGGAACCAACCCAAATGTCCATCAATGACAGACTGGATTAAGAAAATGTGGCACGGGGGCGGAGCAAGATGGCCGAATAGGAACAGCTCCAGTCTCCAACTCCCAGCGCGAGCGACACAGAAGACCGGTGATTTCTGCATTTTCAACTGAGGTACTGGGGTCATCTCACTAGGGAGTGCCAGACAATCGGTGCTGGTCAGCTGCTGCAGCCTGACCAGCGAGAGCTGAAGCAGGGCGAGGCATCGCCTCACCTGGAAGCGCAAGGGGGAAGGGGATCCGTTTTCCTAGCCAGGGGAACTGAGACACACAACACCTGGAAAATCGGGTAACTCCCACCCCAATACTGCGCTGTAAGCATACAGGCACACCAGAATATATCCCACACCTGGCCGGGAGGGTCCCACGCCCACGAAGCCTCCCTCACTGCTAACACAGCAGTCTGCCGC
>NW_016814250.1:507059-523769 GCF_001698545.2 Rhinopithecus bieti
AAGAAAATGTGGCACATATACACCATGGAATACTATGCAGCCATAAAAAAGGATGAGTTCATGTCCTTTGTAGGGACATGGTTGAAGCTGGAAACCATCATTCTCAGCAAACTATCTCGAGGCCAAAAAACCAAACACTGCATGTTCTCACTTATAGATGGGAATTGAACAATGAGAACACTTGGACACACGAAGGGAACATCACACACCGGGGCCTGTCATGGGGTGGGGGAAGAGGGGAGGGATAGCATTAGGAGATAAACCTAATGTAAATGACGAGTTAATGGGTGTAGCACACCAACATGGCACATGTATACATATGTAACAAACCTGCACATTGTGCACATGTACTCTAGAACTTAAAGTATAATAATAATAAAAAAAGAATTCACAGGGCTCAAATTTATAGCATAAAGATTGGTAACCAGGTACCCTATAGGGCTCAAATTTATAGCATTTTCAAGCTTCTCAAAGTCTCCCTGCACTCATACAGACACACGGGCTTCAAAAGCCCTCTCCTAGTTTGGCTGTTTGGCTGAGACTGAGCAACAGAGTTTCTACCTCTGTGTGCAGTCCCTTTCCTTTGGGGTAAATATTTGTTAGCAGTTTCTGAATTCTCTGGATCTCAACTTTTCTTTGCAGTTTCAACCATGGGGATGTGTCTTTGTTTGGGTTGCTACAACAAATTACCATAGACTGGTGGCTTAAACAGTAAACATTTATCTATCATACCACTGGAGGCTAAGAAGTCCAAGATCAAGGTGTCAACAGACCTAGTGTCTGGTAAGGACCCACTTCCTGGTTTGTAGATGGCTGTCTTCTCATTACATCTTCTCACATGATAGAGAGCAGAGATAGATAGCAAGCTGTTGTGTCTCTTCTTATAAGAATACAAATCCCATTCATAAGGTCTCCACCCTCATGACCTAATTATCTCTCAAAGGCCCCATCTACTAATACTATCACATTGAGGGTTAAGATTTCAATATATGAATTTTGGGGAGACACAAATAATTTAGTATTTGTGAAGTGTTTAAAAATAGTACCTGGCACATAACAAGTGCTGTAAAGGAAACTGTTCAAGAGATTTTTAAAAATCATGATTCCCTGCGTGCTTCCCATCAAAACATCCTGAAAAATAACATTATATGGAAATGCTCCCAGCCAGAATAGAAAAGAAAATGAAAGAAAAATACTTCCGCTTCTGGAAGAAAGAAAGAAGAATTCATGAAAGGGATATAGTGAGTAGATTAAACTCCAGACTTTCATGGGATGTGGGGAATGCACTGTAGAGACATTCACATTAATATCAAAGGATAATACAGCATCCAAGGTAGTGTTCCACTCATCCTGGTGTTGTCTGGTGGAGACTGCAAACTCCCCCAGAAGGCTTGCACTTAGCTTGAAACCACATCCAAGATGGTGCAACAATGGCAGTGCAAGAGTATCAGAGGGAAGTGCACCAAAAGTACCTCCCAGGTTGTTTGTGGTATAAAGGAAATTCAGATTTTCAAAATATTCCCACCAAGGGGAAAGGCTGATGCAAAAAAAGAGGCATGGAAACATAATATAAATACCTCTGAGGGCCAGGACATTAAGGCAGAAGCAAGAATGGAGTTCACAAGTAGTAGATGGCATCACAGGCCCAAAGACCAGGTAGGAACAAGCACCTCAGTAATGATGAGGAAGAGGCTAATGCCCAAGACAAGTGGAATGATATCTCTCCACAACAGGTTTAAAGTAATTTACAGGACCACCAAGGGACACTGGCAAACATACCTAAAGCTTCCCTCTCTAGCCAGCTGGAAGTCTTACCTGCTTCAGCATGGCTGGCAGCCATATGGGGGAGCAAAAGAGGTTGAGCAAGAACTGTGAAAGGTTGAAGATTTGCCCAAATAAGACCGTTTAAAAACAAAAGAGCCTCTTTTAACTAGAAGAGAGTAAATTGTATTTAATTGGCCAATTTAAGTAAGACACATGTACACCCACCCAAAGGGGCTCCAGAACAATATGAGAGTAGCCATAGAAAATGAAGAAGCTCTATTTTCTTTACACATTTCAGAAATGACACTTTAAATGATCAACACTTTTACATCATTCATTTTTTAAAATTTGGGACCATATTTTACATATAACGTGTTCCCTTAAGATTATGTGAAAAAAATATTTTCTAATAACATTCCTCCAAAGTGTGTTTTTCATGACCAATATAATTTCATAGAATGAGCATAATTTACTTCATCAATTTTTTATAATTGCATATTTAAGCTGTGTCCAACTTTTACTGTTATGATTAATGATACAAAGACTATTTTTGTTGCATCTCTACTTCTTTATAGTACATTTTTCATTGTGGAATTTCTGAATTGAGTCAATACATGGTTTGAAGTGTTTGATATATGTTATCAAGTTATCCTCTAGATAAAGTTAAAACTCATTAGAAAAATAAATCCATTATGATCTGGTTAGTGTTTCCCTGAACAGCTTAAATACTCTCTATCCTCCATCTGCCTGAAACCATATACTTTATTTAGACACTACGTTCTACTACCTTGAGATCCTTGCACTTGGTTTCCCCTCTTTCTGAAATGTTTTCCTGTGTTATTTCAACTTCCCTTTGGCCCAGGTGAACTCTCCTCTTTAAGTATTAGTTTAAGCTTTGACCCCTCCTCACCCTTCCCAACGCCTGTTTGCACCTCACATACAACTGTGTTGAATCCTGTCCATGAGATAATTTGATATCCTTAGTAAATTAATAAAACTTTCCAACTGAATAGTCTTATTATTAGAGTTGTAACATATCAATAAAAACAAAATTAGGTGAGTAGCTACTAATGCCAGATTCTGTGTTATTCACTAAGATACAAGCATAAAAAGATACAGCTCAGTGAACACAAATGTCACTGTATTCATTAAGCCTCATAAGAGGTCACATAAATACCAATTATAAAAGAATATCATTTTTCTCCTACAAATGTTACCAATTTTTTTAGTCAATATCTTGCGATGATGAAAATTTGAAAAAAATAGGCACCCTGATATCTAACTTGACAGGAATCCAAATTGTTATATCTTTACAGAGAGTAAGTATAAAATACCTACTAAGTAATTTTAGCATATATATTGAACCAGTAAATTCACTTAAATATACAAAGGTGTTTATGCAAGATTATTAAAATGTTACTGTATTTACAGATAGTGAGACCAAAAGAACAAGAAAATATTAACAATGGTGAGATTGGAATGGAAGGAATTTTTTTATTTGAGCATTTTTATATGTTCTAAGTTTCCTATAATAAATATCTATAGATTTTATAATCAGGAAAAAAGTCTTTGTAAGAACCATACCTTGGTTTCTCCCAGTGGAGTTATAGGAGCAAGATGACTATTTAGAAGGCCCTGATGCTTGTCCTTCCCCAATAAAAACAATGAATAAAAATTACATGCTGACAAGAATAGCCATGGGAGAACTCCAAAATATAATAAAGAATCCACAGGAATCCTGTGGTGCACAGAGGCTGAAAGTGGCTACATGAAAAAGCATAGAAAGCAGTATGCCTGTGTTACTCTATCCCTCTGTCAGACATGGCTTGGTGTCAAAAGGGATCCCCTTGGCCTCACTCCCCACCCCACACTGTGGGAAAGGAGAGCAGTAAGACCACAAGAGCCCTCATTGCCACCACTGACACCCTATGTCTTTCACCACCAAGGTCCCCCACAGCCTTCATCAACATAGCACCCAGTTTGACAGAGTCCATGTTACTGCACTTCCCCCACCAAGGAGCAACTATAGCACCTCCCCCACTGGAAGAGCCACCACAGCCCACCACCCCAAAGGAGCCACCACTGCATCCCCATGACAAAAGAAGCTACTGTTGTACCCCCACCAGAGAGGGAGCACTGCTGCACTTCCTTCCCTGCCAAAGCTGCTGTTGTTGCTCCCCACCCCATCTGGGGCCAAATCCTACTCCTAAGCCCCATCCTGAGGACTACAGCCACCACTGCTGTGCCCTACCCAACCCCCTTCTCCTCAGAGTTGCTACACCTTCCCACAACTGCACATATGACCTAGACCTCAGATCCAGGGCCACTCGGATCACCTGCACCTTGAACACTGGTGCCGCCACTGTAGTAAGTACATTTCTACTTCTGCCCCAAATGCCACATTCATTCAACATACCCCCAAGCCCCAGACCCCATTTGGTGTGCTCCCACGAACACTTGGTGTGTTCTTGTACCTTAGACAACACATCCACCACTATGTCAAATGTGTCTGTGCCTCAAACCTAACCCAGGTGCTGCCACCAGTGCATGTGATCACATGTGCTAGTCCAAGTGCCAAGAGTAATCCCTTCAGCTATAATTATTCCTGGAAGGAATAAATGAGAATAGGTGGATATTAACAGACTTCACCACCAATGACTCCATAGCCCATTGCCAATGTAGACACCTACAGCCTTAGCTGCAGAGGACTCCTGCAGTCTTTGTCAACACTAACCTCAGCTGATGAAATTCCATGGAGACTTCACTACTGAGCCTTCTCCAAGACCAGAAGCACCATTGCATCCTCCCCTGCAGGGCCAGAACCACCACAATCCTCCTAGCCAGTGCTCTCACACCCACACACAGGTGAAGGTCTTTTCCCAGTCTACAAAGTGTGGATGAGGTGACTGATCCCTCAAATGTACAGACATCAATGCAAGTCCACAAGAAACAAGCCAAAAACAATTTCAAAGAGTGATGCCACAAAAACAAACACAATAATTTTCCAGTAACTTGATTCCAGCAAAATAGAGATATACAAACTGCCTGACTAACAAAAATTCAAAATAATTGTTGCAAGGAAACTCACCAAGCTAAAAGAGAAGACAGATAGACAGCTCATCAATCTCAGGAAAACAATATATGAACAAAATAAGAAGTTTAACAGAGATAGAAATTACTAAAAATTAACCAAATAGAAATTCTAGAGCTGAAGCATACAATGGATAGCATAAAACATGCAATAAAGAGCTTCAACAGCAGATTCAATCAAGAAGAAAACTCTATGGTCTCATAGGCCCATTTGAAATTATCCTGCCACAGAATAAAAGAAAAAAATGAAAAAGAAATAAAGCCTACGAGGTTTATGAAATGCCATCAAGCAAACCAATATATACATTATGGGATTACAAAAAAGAAAAACTACAGGACATCCAGATTTATGAAGCTCAAAAGTCCTCAAACATGATAACCCCAAAGAAGACTATACCAAGACATATTATAATCAAATTGTCAACAGTCAGGCAAAGAGAAATTTGAAAACAACAAGAACAAAAGGAATTTCTCATATACAAGAGAAACTTCATAAGGCTATCAGTAGATTTTGCACCAGAAACTTTGCAGGCCAGGAGAGGGTGGGATGACATATTCAAAGTACTGAAAGGAAAAAAAAAAACTGCCAACCAGGAATATTATATCCAGCAAAATTATCCCATAAATATAAAAGAGAGAGAATGTTTTTTTTAGGCAAATAGAAATTGAGTAAGTTTGTCATCAGCAATAAGTAATGCTTAAGAAAGTTGTTCAAATTGAGGTGAAAATGTGAAAGCATATAAAAGCATAGATATATAGACATTAATCATTAATATAATACTATAAAAGAGGTGGCTAAATTATTTTTATGTACCTAATATAAAAGTTAATAAAATTTATTAATAAATACATAATAGAAAAATAAGAAAACTCTGACTACAAGAATTCAAAATGTGCATACAGGGAGGAGTAAAAGTTTAGAGTTTTTACATGCAATTGAATTTCAGTTGTTATCAATTTATAATAGAAGGTTATAACTACAAGATATTTTACACAAGCCTCAAGCAAAACACACAAAAAATCTAAAATAAGTATACAGAAGATAAAAAGAAAACAACCCAAATTACTGCAAAAAAATCATTAAATAACAAATGAAGACACCAATACCAGATACACAAACGAGAAAGAGAAAGGAATCAAATATTATCACTACAGAAAGGAAGGCAGCAATAGAAGGAGGGAGAGACAAAACAATTGCAAGATAAATGGAAAGTAATTGACAAAATGGCAATAATAACTCTTCTCTTATCAATAATTACCTTAAATGTAAATGGATTAAACTTATCAATCAAAAGGCATAGAGGTGCTAAGTGGATTAAAAAAAAAAAAAAAAAAACTCAAGATCCATCAATATGCTGCCTACAAGATACTTATTTTAGAATTAATGACACACGTAGGCTGAAAGTGACGGGATAGAAGAACATATTTCTTGCAAATGGTAACCAAAAGAAAGCAGAGGTGACTATATTATATAAGACAAAATTAACTTTAAGTCTAAAACTGTATCTAGAGATAATGACATTATATAATGATAAAAGAGTAAATTAATCAGAAAGTTGTTAATCATTATAAGTATACACAAAATCAATATCAGAGTAACTAAATATACAAAGCAAATATTGAAAGATCTCAAGGTAGAATTTGATAGCAATATAATAATAGTAGGTGTCAGGCCTCTGAGCCCAAGCTAAGCCATCATATCCCCTGTGACCTGCACATATATATCCAGATGGCCTCTGAAGATCCATACAGTATATGTGAGTAATAGCTATTAATTGATGACATTCACCATCTTCGTGATTATGATTCTGTCCAACGCTAACTGATCAGTGAGATACTTGAATTTCCCCACTCCAATAAGAATGGAGTTCTTATACATACTCTATCCAACCACACTTACGAAGGTTCTTTGTAATTCTCCCCACCCTTGAGAATGTACTTTGTGAGATCCTACCCCCTGCCCGCAAAACATTGCTTCTAACTCCATCACCTATCCCAAAACCTATAAGAACTAATGATAATCCCACCACCCTTGCTGACTCTTTCTTCGGACTCAGCCCGCCTGCAACCAGGTGAAATAAACAGATTTGTGGCTCACACAAAGCCTATTTTGTGGTCTCTTCACATGGACGTGTGAGACAGCAGGTGACTTTAATACTCCACTTATAATAATATATAGACCATCCAGTCAGAAAATCAATAAAGAAATAACTCACTTGAACAATATTATCAACCAAATGGATCTGACTGGCGATTAAAAAATTTTCCACTCAATAGCTGAAAAATTTACATTTTTCTTAAGTACATGTATTAGTCATGGTTCTCTGGAGGGACAGAACTAATGGAATATATATATATATATATGTATATGTGTATATATATATAAAGGGGAGTTTATCATATATAAAGGGGAGTTTATCAAGTATTAATTCACATGATCACAAGGTCCCACAATAGGCTGTCTACAGGCTGAGGAGCAAGGAGACCTAGTCCAAGTTCCAAAACTGAAGAACCTGGAGTCCAGTGTTTAAGGGCAGGAAGCATCCAACACAGTAGAGTAGGGCTGGAAGGTTAGGCCAGTCTCTCTTTTTACCTTGTTCTGCCTGCTTATATTCCAGCTGTGATGGCAGCTGATTAGATCATGCCTAACCAGATTAAGGGTGGGTCTGCCTTTCCCAGTCCACTGATTCAAATGTTAATCTCCTTTGGCAACACCCTCACAGACACGCCCAGGATCAACACTTTGTATCCTTCAATCTAATCAAGTTGACATTCAGTATTAACCATCACAGTTCACATGAAACATTTTCCAGCATAGATCACACGTTACATGAAAAAACAATTCATAATACATTTAGGAAAATCTAAATCATTTCAAGTATCTTTTTCAACCACGATGGAATGAAACTAAGATATTAATAGCACCAAGAAAATAGGAAAACTTACAAACATGTGAAAACTAAACAACATACCCTTAAACAACCATTGGGCCAAAGCAAAAATCAAATGAAAGTGAAAACACAACATACCAAAACCTACAGGATGTAGTAAAAGCAGTAATAAGAGAAACGTTTATAGCAATAAATGCCTACATTAATAAAGAAGAAAGATCCCTAATAAACATCTAATTTTTCACATCAAGGAACTAGAAAAAGAAAAAAACTAAGCCCAAAGTTAGCAGAAGGAAGGAAATAATGAAGATCGGAGAAAAAATAAATCAAATGCAGAATAAATATAATAAAACAGAAAAAAAACTACAAGTTTTTTTCAAAGATTACTAAAATCTACAAATCCTTAGCTAAAATAAGAAAAAAAGAACACACAAATAAATAAAATCAGAAATAAGAGAAGAGACAATACAATGGATGCCTCAGAAATAAAACAGATTGTAAGGGAATATTAGGAAAAATTATATGCCAACAAACTGGGTAATCTGGAAGAATGAATTCCCAGAATCATACAAGCTATCAAACCTGAATCAGTAAGGAATAGAAAGCCTGAATATAAATTAGAAGATTGACTCAGTAATCAAAAACCTTCCAACAAAGCCCAGGACCTGATGGCTTCATATGTCAATTCTATCAAATACTTGAAGAAGAATTAATACTAGTCCTTGTTAAATTTTCAAAAAAATAGAAAAAAAGTAAACTCTTCCAAATTCATTTAATAGGTCAGCTTTACCCTGATACCAAAACCAAGAAAAGACACTACTAGGAAAAAAAAAACTACAGGCCAATTTTCCTTGCAAACCAAATTCAACAACACATTGAAAGGATCATATGCCATGAACAAGTGAGATTTAACAAAGGGATACCAGAATGATCCAATATATGCATATGAATCAACATGCTACAACATATTAACAAAATGAGAGAAAAAAACCACATGATCATCTCAATAGAGGCAAAAAAAATTTTTGACAAAGTTCAACATCCACTCATTCTTAAAACTCTCAACGAAATAGCTACAGATGAATCTTACCTAAACACAATAAAGGCCATGTTGGAAAAGCCCAAGGTAAATATCATAATCAATGGAGGGAAACTAAAAGCTTTCCCTCTAAGATCTGGTACAAGCTAAGGATACCCTCTCTTGCCTCTTCTTTACAACCTAGTATTGAAAATCTTATCCACGGCAGTTAGGCAAGAAAAATAAATAAAAAGCCATCCAAATTGGAAAAGAAGTAAAATTGTCTCTTTGCAAATGACATAATTACACACATAGAAAATCTTAAAGGCTCAATGACAAGTAAAAAAAAAAAAAACTATTAGAAATAATAAATGAATTCAGTAAAGCTGCAAGGTAAAATATCAACATGCAAACATCAATTGCATTTCTATTCACAACAATGAACTATCTGAAAAGGAAATTTTAAAAATCCATTACCAATAACAGCCAAAAGTATAAAACACTTAGGAATAAATTTAATCAAAGAGGTGAAAGACATGTACACTAAAAACTATAAAACATTTATGAAAGTAAGAAAGACACAGATAGATGGGAAAACATCTTGTGTTCACGGATTGGAGTAATTAATGTCTGCAAATGTTCAAAATACCCAAAGCAATTCACAGTATTGCAATCCTTATCAAAGTCCTAATCGCATTCTTTATAGAAATAGAAAATAAAATTCTAAAATTCATATGGAACCACAAAATACCCCAAATAGACAAAGCAATCTTGAGCAAGAAGAACAAAGCTGGAGGCATCACACTTCCTAATTTCAAATAATTTTACAAAGCTACAGTATGGTACCTACATATAAACAGACAAATAGACCAATGGAACAGAGCAGAAAGCTCAGAAATATGTCCTCACATCTACAATCAACTGATCTTTGACAAGAGTGCTATGAACATAAACTGAGGAAAGGACAGTCTATTCAATAAATGATGCTGGGAAAACTAGATATTCACATACAGAAGAATGAAATTAGATCTTTATCTCACACCTATACAAAAATCAACTCAAAATGGATTGAAGACTTTAATGTAAGACCTGAAACTACAAAACTCCTAGAAGTATAAGGGGTTAATATCCAATATATATAAGGAACTCACACAACTCAATAATGAAAAACATCATGTTTCAATCCTGTTTCAAAAATGAGCAAAGGATCTAAATAGACATTTCTCAAAAGAAAACATACAAATGGCAAACAAGTTTATGAAAAGGTGCTCAACATCACTAATCATCAAGGAAATTCAAATCAAAACCATAATGAGTTATCACCTCACATCTGTTAGAATGGCCATTATCAGCAAGATCAAAGATAATAAGTGCTGGAGAGGATGTGGAAAAAAAGAAACTCTTATATACTGTTTCTGGGAATGTAAATTGGTACAACCACTATGGAAAACAGTAGGAGGTTCCTCAAAAAATAAAAAGATCCAGTAATCTGACTACTGCATATACATCCAAAGGAAATGAAATCAGGCTCTCCAAGAGATACCTGCATTCTCACGTTAATTTCTGCATTATTTACAATAGTCCCAAGTATGGAAATGATGAATGAATAAAGGAAAATGTGGGGGCTACACACACCCCACACAATGGAATATTATTCAGCCTTAAAAAGAGGGAATCTAAAATAGTTGAAGTCATAGAAACAGAGAATAGAATAGTGTTTGCCAATGGTGAGGGGAGAGAAAAATGGGGAGATGTTGGTTAGGGGGTACAAAGTTTCAATTATGCTGAAAGAATATGTTGTGGAGATTGAATCTACAATAATATGAGTATAATTAACAATAGTTTATTGTATATTTGAAATTTGCCAAGAGGGGAGATATTAAGTATTTTTGTCACACGCACACATACAAATTTTTAAGTGGTAACTATCTAAAGTGATCGCTATGTTAACTAGTGTCTGCTGATTATTTTACAATGTGTGTGTATATTAAATCATCAAATTGTATAGCTTAAATCTTTGTGTCAAATATATGTCAATAACAAAATCTTTAAGTGTACACATTCTCTTACCTTTGGTCAGCCTTTTTCAAGTTAAGGAAGCCATATTCCTAGAAATTTTCTCTTAATAAAAAGGCAACCAAGGCTTCCAGCCTGCAAGCTGAGAGATCAGACACTGATATTCAGAATTCAACCAAGATGCAATTATACCTTAGCTCAAGTTTGAAACAGCCATTAGTTTCTCTCATGTTATTATCCTAGACATTATCTACCATTTAACCATGTATAATTATCCATTCAGATTATTTATAAAAATATTAACTTAGACACCTATCAGAAATAAATCTTCAGATGTCACAATATCAATGTTTCTTTCTCCAGAAAAATGCCTACATATCTCTGCTCTTCATTTCTTGATTGCAAACAAGGACTTTATGGAAAGGGGGAACTCCTCAGTTACTAATGATTTAATTCTCTTTCTTACTAAGCTTTATGAGAATTTTTGAAATACTAAATAAATTATGTTCCCTTGTTTGTCTTTATTCTCAGGCTTATTTGGCCTCTTTGAGGAATACAATAGAAATTAGTCTGTCAGTAAGTCTTAGTTCTTGTTTTAATTTTAGTTATGATGAGAGATTTCTTATATGCATTAATGTTGACCTAATGGGAGATTTTTGTGTGGAGGAGGTCCTTTTAAATTTTTTTGAATGCATTAAGTGAAATGAAAGCATCTACAATCTTCAAAGGCAAAACTTCAAAGAAACACAGTCATCTGACAATAAAAGCAATGAAATTAAAAGGAAATATTAGCGAACATAATCTAAGAGACCCCTAGCTAGCAAGGTTCATAAACCCAGTTAGATAATCTTTCCCTACTCCCATTAAGTCATTGCCAAACCACTGCAATCAGATTTGAGTTATCACTAATAGCAAATTGCTGGAAATTGAACCAGATGCTCCAAAGCTTTCATGATTATTCACCAAATAGCCAGAGACTAAAAACACTAGCTAGGATCAATATGGGCCAAAAAGTTGTAATCAGTAACTTGAGCCATCTGGCCAGGCTCTGCCTTCTTTTAGGTCATAGCCTGGCAACTTCATTAGCATTAAGCTTTGAGTTATAATTTTTAAATAATGTGGAACATGTTATTTCTGTCATGAACAAAACAAGTGATAGCTGGAGATATAAATGCTACTTTTGCTACATGCCATTATATGTTGAGATTAAGACACATGGGGCATTTATACACTTGACTTAAACGTGACTTGCTACATAAACTTTATAACCAATCCTGTCTTCAGACCTGCCAGTTGAAGATAAGAGTCCCCTCTACCCCCAAAATACACAATGTCCTGAAGATTTATGAAAACTAGTATCATCCAAGAGCAATAATAATAATTTATTTGTACAAGGTTTTATGGTTTTCATTGCTCTTTTGTCTATAGAATTTCAACAGTTTGAAATAGTGGTTTAAATTTTCTCCTTCAATATCTCTATTTCTGCTACTCAAAGTCTGTCCCTGCATCAACACCAATGGGATAACCTGGAAATTTGTTAGAAATGCAGAGTATCAGCCTTACCCTAGACCTACTAAAAAAGAATAGGTACTGTAACAACATCCCTAGGTGATTCATACACATTAAATATTTGCATGTATCAGAATCATCTAGAGTATTTGTTAAAACATGCTTTTTGTGTCTCACCAGGAATTCACTAGATCTAGAGTGGAAAAAACAATTTGTATTTCCAACAAGTTCTCCATCATGTCCATGCTGATGGTCTGGAGACCACAGTTTAAGAACTACCATCCTTGCCTAGAGGATGCTATGTTTTTTCCCTAGTTTGGCAACAGATTATTCATATTTCAAGCAAGATAATGCAGAGCAATAAGTTTAGGCACATTCCATTGAATAGCCACTAACTTGATTAAAATTATGATTGGCCAATGCAGAACACACACATTGCAAGAGGCTGCCCAACTCACCAGGATTCTTCCAATCACAGCAGCTATGGTCCCTGTCCAATCTCCTGACAATATGGATGGTTAGAACCAAAGTAAACACAAC
The DNA here is from genome assembly GCF_001698545.2 of Rhinopithecus bieti. Taxonomy (NCBI): domain Eukaryota; kingdom Metazoa; phylum Chordata; class Mammalia; order Primates; family Cercopithecidae; genus Rhinopithecus; species Rhinopithecus bieti. The sequence continues at coordinate 519,888 of NW_016814250.1, forward strand.
ACACCCTATCTGGTCCAATCAAATTCTCTCATCTAGAATTTGAAATCCTGAATAAAGACAAGGTCTCTAATTTCTGCCTTTCCCCAGGGTCAGTGGTTCGGTTCTTCCACCAATCCTGTAAGCTACCAATATTCTTCCAATAATTTATTATTTTAGCAAGTTTACAGAATTAGTAGAAATGCTTTTCATCATTTTTTAAATAATTATTTCTTCCAAGAATCCTTTTTTGCTTCAGTCTACCGATGTTTGAATAAAGGAGTCATAAGAGAGTGCCAGAGAGTATAAATGATGAAAACAGGCACTTCTTTTGCAACTCCAATGGCCATTATGCTTGTTCCCTATTGTTTATTGTCTGTTGAATCAAGACTGCATACCCTTGATTCAACTGAGCCCAGTGCTCACATGTCTGCCCTTGTGTGGGTAGAGAAGTCATAACCATGCTGAAAACGTACTCTTGACGAGTGGGGAGAAGCCATATGAAAATCAGCAGGGAAGGGGAAAAGTGGGACATGCCAGGAGCAGGAAAAAGAATGCCTTGCTGCAGCAGCTGTCATGAGGCACTCTCCATTTTCTAGAACATGCCGAGACTCCATTTCTGACATAAATTTTCAGTGCTTGGGAAAGACATTTTACCCTGAGCAGGAACTCAGTACATGAAACTGCATCAGTAGTTGAACTTAGTCTCTGGGGAACCACCAGACTCTATGTAGGATTCTTGAAGGCAAGATTGGTCTGATTCACCAATCAGACCTACCGCCATCACCACCATCAAAGGTTTCCATGCTTAATCTCTCCAAATTTTCAGAAGTTAATGTCCTCTTGGTGAACAAGATGTTAAGAAACAACAAGCTCCATGTCTCTAATTAGCACCACATTGAAGTATATCATTAGCTTTAAATTAAATCCTTTAACTAGTTGTTTCTTTTTCTAATGGTTAAAAACATTCTGAACCAGTCAAGGTGGGAAACAACAAATAAATTCATGGAGCAATGCATCTGCATGGAGACCAAAGGGGCAACCAAGGAAGAGGGGACAGGAAACAGGCCTGTTGGCCTTAAATCCCGAGGTAGACCCTTCTTCCTTCCCTCCCCTCACAGGTTCACAGACTTTTATAGAGAAACAGGATAACAAGATGAATTTGCAGCAGAGATGGTGACAGGATGTTGCAGGCCTGATGCTCATGGGGCCTCACAACATCTCTCATTCTCCAGTCAGCCCAGAACTGTCAAAGTACTGTCCTCATGGTCTTCCTCAAACAGAGGGCAGCAGGGGCGGCCCCCACTTCCCAGAGTCTGAAGAATATCCAAGCTTCACCTCGGGGTCAGAATAAAAATGACCTGTAGCAAGGAACTGTTACCTCCATATAGTAACCAAATAATTCAGGAGGAGAAGACAGGAGCCTCTCAAGGTTGCATATTGAAGAAGTGTGTTGCCATCTGCTTACCAGATGTAAAGACTTAAGAATAAACACAAAGTAGATGAGAACTATAAGAAAAAGTAACCCAGATGTTAGCTGAGGCCTCTCTGGCCCTCAGAGAACAAGGTATGATTGATTCAAACCTCCGTTTTCATGTTCTGTGCAGGCCCAAATCCTCCAAGATAACTATAAATTCCACTGAAGGAAGGCGAGAGGTGTAGGGACTGATAGGTAACAGATCACTTCTGGCTACAGCCTACTCCTTCTTCAGTCTGCTGATCAGCTCGACATCTTACAGGAGCTGCCTCTGCTCTGAGTCACATCAGCCCCATGGCAAACTCAGCATCTGTCTTAATCTCCTCACACAGGCACGTGCACATTCTCTGTCTCTGTCTCTCTCTCTCACACACATACACATACACACTTTACAAGGAAATGGGTAAATCTGGTGTTAAGATTTGTTCAGATATGGAGAGGGGATTTTTTAAAGATTTATGGGGACCTCTCTCCCAGATGCATTTCAATAATCGCCTTGTTGTTTATCTGACCCCTCAGCCTCAGGTCATCTTGCTCACTCCACTTCTCTTCCTCCTTCTGTCTCTTCATTTCTTCTTTCTCAAGAGCAGAAATATATTCCTGTTATTGCCTCATGCAAAGCAGTTTGACTGTCTCTTTTGCTCTCTTGGCTTCTGGCCTCACCATGTCCTCAGGATTTCAACTTCAGGGCAGCAGTTCATGGTGTTGTCTAGAGAACAGCAGCATCAGCATGACCTGGGAACTTGGCAGTGCAAATTCTCAGGTTTCACCACAGACCTACTAGATCAATAACTCTAGGGGTGGGCTCAGAAATCTGTCTTAACCAGACTTCCAAGTGACTCTGATGTATTAAAGTTTGAGAACTATTGCTTTAAAGAACAACAGCTAAGCAACTGATAGAAGAAGAGCTGCCAATAAAGAAATGGAGAATGTTTCCACCGCAAAACACTGCTTTCAGTGGTGGTGGCAACAAATGGCTGGGAGGGCGGAGAACCTAGGCCACCACCACCACCCCTGTAATCTCTTACTACTTTTCTAATGTAGAATCTCAATACAAATGCCCTGTCTCCCAGTTCCCACTAGATTGCCATACTTTTCCAACAAGCACCTTTATAAAATAGTCTGAAGCTGCCAGTAATTGCTCTAGTGCTGCTTTAGCTGTTACATAAAAGTGTGATATAAGATTCGAAGAATATATTTATAATCAGAAAATCGTTATTAAAGATAGATACAAAATAAGGATAGGTAGTTGAGCACAACTGTGGGGACCAAGACAATGAGTGATTAATTCTGGTTTAGGTTTATATTATAAATCAGAATCTCTTCTTTATTTTGTATAAATGAATTGGAGCATTGAGCAAATAATATACGCAAAAGATATGCCAGCTGGTCTGAAATTCTAACAATAAATCATTACAGAAGCTGGGTATTGGCTAAGGTTTTGTTTGTTGGTTTGTTGGCTGGTTGGTTGTTTTTGCTTTTCATGGTACATAGTTTTAGGGGTGCTTCTATACGTGATCAAGGTCTGTCGTTGGAAACAAACTTCACAAAAGGTATCACACAGTCAACACCTCAGTATGGGGAAAAAAGGCAAAGAAATGTGTGGGAGGGAAAAATGGGGAAATAGGAGGGCATATGCCCTAGATTCTTCTAACTGCAGTTAGAAAAAACAAGAACAAGCATCCTCACCAGTTTAGGCAATTCATGATCTGTCTCTTGATATTAATTGCTTTATGTCCAAAACTTTGTTGTAATTGTAAAAGCAAAAGTAGTCTGTAGGATTTTTTTCAATAAAGTTAAAAATATTCTCCTGATTTTCTAGTATATTTTACATGCCTTCCTACATAGTTGATATTTTGATTAGTTATATATTGTTGCATAACAAAGTACTGCAAAATACAGTGGCTTAAGACAACAAATACATATTATCTTATGTTGTTTCTGGGGTGAGAAATCCAAGAGTAGCTTACCTGGGTTTTTATGTCTCAGGTTCTCTCATAAGGTTACCGTAAAGATAAAGCTGTATCAAAAAAGCTTGACTAAGTACTTTGTAGGCCGAGGCAGGCAGATCACCTGAGGTCAGGAGTTCGAGAAAAGCCTCGCCAGCATGGCAAAAACCCATCTCTACTGAAAATACAAAAATTAGCCAGGCATAGTGGTGGGTGCTTGTAATCCCAGCTACACAGGAGGCTGAGGCAAGCGTATCGCTTGAATCTGGGAGGCGAAGGCTGCAGTGTGCTGAGATCGCAACACTGCACTCCAGCCTGGGCGACAGAGTGGAACTCCATCTCAAAAAATGAAAAGGAAGGAAGGAAGGGAGGAAGGGAGGAAGAGAGGAAGGAAGGAAGGGAGGAAGGGAGGAAGGGAGGAAGGGAGGGAGGGAGGAAGGGAGGGAGGGAGGAAGGAAAGAAGGGAAAGAGAGAGAGAGA